>NC_061122.1:24073638-24113999 GCF_002878395.1 Capsicum annuum | reverse complement strand
TAATTAATTATTATATGACATTTACGTATTAGAAGATTAATAAAATTTAGTTTTAAAAAATAAAATAGATATTTATGATATGTCCGCTTTAGCTGCTTCAATCAGAATTTTTCTATATTGAGAGTGGGTGGCTGGAAGCAGGCAGCTGGCGGTTGTCATGCCTTCTTGCTCCGTGATTTTACTATATCACCCCTAATTAATTATTATATGACATTTACGTATTAAAAATTAATAAAATTTAATTTTATAAAAAAGTAAAACAGATATTTATGACATATTTGCTTCAATTGTTTCAATCGTAATTTTATTATATCACCCCTAAGTAATTATTATAAGTCATCTAAGTATTAAAAAATTAATTATATTTCATATAAAGGTAAAAATAATATAAAATGATAAATTAACTCTTGATGTTTAAATTAATTTGATATCTTATATGAGACCCACTTAAAACATCACCCCTAATTAATTATTATATGACATTTACGTATTAAAAAATTAATAAAATTTAATTTTTAAAAAAAGTAAAACAAATTTTATGATATGTCTGCTTCAACTGCTTTAACCGTAATTTTACTACATCACCCCTAATTAATTATTACATATTATTTATGTATTAAAAAATTAATAATATTTAATAAAAAAAGTAAAATAGATATTTATGACATGTTTGTTTCAGCTGTTTCAGCTGCTTCAGTCATATTTTTACTATATCACCCTTAATTAATTATTATAAGTCATCTAAGTATTAAAAAAATTAATAGTATTTAATAAAAAAAGGTAAAATAGACATAAAATGATAAATTAACTCTTGACTTTTTAAATTAATTTGACATCTTATATGGGGCGTAGTTAAAAAAATTCAGAAGTATTTTTTTATAGCAATTTTGCTATATCACTTCTAATTAATTATTATGAGTCATTTAAGATGTAGTTGATTTGCTACTTCAATCATGATATTTGGTTGACTTTTAAAATCATATCAGTGTCGCTTAAATTGGAATAGAAGAAAAAGTATTATAAATCACAATAATTTAAAATGTAAATTATTTTAAAATATAATTGACTATCAAAGCCACAAAAGTTTGAATAAGGAGAGTATAATAAGTTACAATAGCTAACAACTTAAAATAGTAAATTACAATGCCAAAAAAGTATTATAAAGTACAATAACTAACGATTTAAAAAATCTAAAAATATATTAAAAATATAATTGATTACCTAAATTTTAATTTAATTATTTTATTTAACTTGTTATATATTTGAAATTGTGTAAAACTTATTATAAATTACAATAATTAATAATTTATTTTGTATAAATTGGGATAGAGGGATATTACTTTCAAATTACGTAGAAAGTCTTATAAATCATAATATAGTTAACAATTTAAAGATTCTAAAGTAATTTTATTCATTTGATTAACTTTCTGAAATATTTCATTAGTATCACATAAAATTGGGATAAAAAGAATAGTATATAGTATCTGAAAATTACATAAAAGTACTATAAATCAATAACTAATAACGTAAATATTTTAAAATATATAAAAAATTTAGTATAAACAACATAAATACTAATCTTTTAAAAGTATTTACACTCTCTCCCACTTTTTTAATTACTTTACTCTCTCTCCCTATTAATATACATAACATAACCGACATATATATAATATTCTGTGTATATATGAAATTTTTGTAATATGTTTAGGAAGTTGAGATTTTTTGTAATATTAAAACATAAGTTATGTATTTATGTAATTTTTAGAAAAAAAAGTAAGTATATTGGGGCCGTGCCAAGACTAAGTAGTAGTAGTATTATTTTTCCCAAAATAAAAAATTCCGTCTAATATTAAAAAGAAACAAAATAAATTCAAAGCTGACTATTTTGAGTAGACAAAGAAGAAAGAAGGATCCATAGACTACCACCACCCTGTCGATAACGGAAGAACAGGTAATACATCTGTCCACCATTGTCAACTAACATTAACATCACCCCTTTTTTCTTCTATTCCTTCATTTGCACTACTCTTTTTTCATCTCCCAATTTCTCCCCCAATTCTCTCTCTCTTCTTCTTCTTCTTCAATGGGTATTATGCCAAGAAACACAGATGGTGGAGGAGTAGTAGTAATGGGTGTTGATATATTAAGTGAAAGAGCAGCAGTGATGAGAGAAGCAATACAGAAAAGTCAGTCAATTACAGATAACATGGTTTCTATTTTGGGTTCTTTTGATCATCGTCTTTCTGCTCTTGAAACTGCTATGCGTCCCACTCAGGTAAACAAACCCCTCCTTTTTTTTTTTCTTTTAAAGTTTGTTAAAGTTTTGATTGAAGATTCCCATGTTCTTGAATTGGATCTAGTTTATGCTATCAAGAAAATTTGGTGGCAACTGCCAGCTAGTGACTAATGTTGTTGATGGAGAAAAAAAATGAACTTTATAGTTCAAATTTTGGATATGTTAGTAGAGAAGAATGAATATGAGGAAATTGAAAGAAAATATCATCTTTTTGTGTTGGTAGTGTTGTTGATTTTTCATTTTTTTGGGTGAGGCGGGGGTGGGAGTGGGGCTATAATCATGTTTTCACTACTGATCTATCCATAGATACCGATAGAAAATAAGTAGGCAATCAAAGCAAGTACAACATTTTTTCCTGAAAGTTTGATTTTATTTGTTGCAATTGAAGATTCCCATGTTATAGAAGTGGATCTACTCCCTTTGTTTCTTTTTAGTTGTCACGTTTCGCTTATCGAGAGTCAGTTTGACTAAATTTCAACGCTAAACTAGATTAGCTTAATTCAATATATTCAAATTAAAATTTGGATATTTAAAAACTAGTCCCTCCGTTTAAAAAAGAATGACCTAGTTTGACTTGGTACGGAGTTTAAGAAAATAAACAAGACTTTTGATTCTTGTGGTCCTAAATTAAAATTGTGTCAAATGTACCAAAATGCCCTTCAATCTTGTGTTCTTAAGCATGCCACGTGTAAAGTTGAAATTAAAGTATTACTATCAAAAAAGGAAATGGGTCATTCATTTTGAAATGGACTAAAAAAGAAAATCGGTCATTCCTTTTTAAAAGGAGGGAGTATACAAAAAGTACTATAAGTTGTAACTTTTCTCATACCAATACATCTTAAAATGTTGCAAAGTTCATATTGTTTGATTCTTGAAAAGGAAACAATGATAAGTAAAAAGTAATGGAAGGAGTACTTTATCTTACCTAGAAAATTTGGTGGCAATGACCAACTATTGACTAATGTTCCTTATGAAGAAAAATGGAAAGAAATGAACTTTTTAGTTCAAATTTTGAGTATGTTAGTAGAAAAGAGAGCCCCTTTCTACTTCTCCAGAAGTAGTGGTATGGACTGCATACATCTTACCCCCAGACCCTACTATGTGGGAATACACTGGGTTTGTTGTTGTTGTTGTTAGTAGAAAAGAGTGAATTCAAGAAAATTGAAAACAAAGTATGATCTTTTTGTGTTGTTGTTGTTGATTTTTCATTTTTTTGGGGTGAGGTGGGGGTGGGTGGGGGGTGGGAGTGGGGCTATAATCATGTTTCGAATAGTTATTGATCCATAGATACCGATTGAAAATAAGTAGGAAATCAAAACAAATACAACACTTTTTCCTGAAAGTTTGCTTTTATTTGTTGCAATTGAAGATTCCCATGTTCTTGAATTGGATCTACTCCCTCCGTCCTTTTTATTCATCACATTTTGCTTATCTAGAGTCAGTTTGACTAATTTTTTTAAAGCTAAATTAGATTAGATTAATTCAATATATTCAAACTATTTTGACCATTCAAAAATTATACGAAAAGTACTATAAGTTGCATCTTGTCTCATATCAATTTGATAAAAAAAATTACATCTTAAAATGTTGGTCTAAGTTCATATTGCTTTGACTCTCAAAAAGGAAATAATGACAAGTAAAAAGGCACAGAGGAGGAAGTAGTTTGATTTTTTTTTGTTTTAATTGAAGATTGCCATGTTCTTGAATTTAATCTACTCCTTTTGTTCCTTTCAGTTGTCACGTTTTGCTTATCGAGAGTCAATTTGACTAATTGTCAAAGCTACATTAGATTAAATTAATTAAATATATTCAAATTAATATTTGGATGTTCAAAAATTGTAAGAAAAGTACTATAAGTTGCAACTTGTTTCATAACAATTTGATTAAAAAATATTTCCTAAAATGTTAGCCAAAGTTCATATTGTTTGACTCTCAGAAAGGAAAAAGGAAACAGTGACAAGTAAAAAGGAATAGAACTACCAACTACTAATTAATGTTCCTTATGGAGAAAAATGGAAAGGAAAAGAACTTTTTAGTTCAAATTTTTGAGACTGTTAGTAGAAAAGAATGAATATGAGGAAATTGAAAGAAAAAGTATGATCTTTTTGTCTTGATAGGGTTGTTGATTTTTCTTTTTTTGAGGGTGGGGTCTTTGTCTTGATGGGGTTGTTGATTTTTCTTTTTCTGAGGGTGGGGTAGGGGAGAAAGAAGAGTCATAAGAATCGCCTATCGATCCAATCCATCTTCGCTACCCTCTCCCCCCTCCCCCCACCACACTGTTGATACAAAAGGGTGGGGGTTCTATGCTTGGCTAGGAACTAAAGTGATTCTTGCTTGATATGATCTGAATGTTGAAACAGATGAGATTGGGTTTGTGTTTCATTTCCTGATTTCCATTTTGAGCGTTCCCAATTGAGAAAAATGGAAAGAAAAGAACTTTTTAGTTCAATTTTTGAATGTGTTAGTAGTAGAAAAGAATGAATACGAGAAATTAAAAGCGAAGTATGTTTTTTTTGATAACCGTGGTGTCCGAGCTAGCTTGCGCACATCTCGACTAATTCTATGGGATGTCCATCACCTCCTGCAAGTAACAGGTATCATTGTTACTAAGTAACTTCCACAAAGGCCAAGACAGATGGGAAGAAATCACTAAGTGGCTTTGTCTCCGCTGCGCTGGCATTTGAACTTGAGACCCCATAGTTCGCAACCACTCAACCACTTCATTGACCACTAGGCCACACCCTTGGATGCGCAAAATATGATTTTTTGTGTTGGTGTTGTTGATTTTCTTTATTTTGGGGGTGGGAGTTCTATACTTGGTTGGGAACTGAAGTGATTCTTGCTTGATAGGATCTTAACGTTGAAAGAGATGAGGTTTTGGGTTTGTTTGTCATTTCATGATTTCCATTCCGAGCCAACTGGGCTGATTGAAAAGAAAAGAAATTTAGTTCAAATTTTGATTATGTTAGTAGAAAAGAGTGAACACAAGAAAGAAAGCAAAGCATGATCTTTTTGTGTTGTTGTTGTTGTTTTTTTTATTTGGGGTGTGGGTGTGGTGGGATTGGGGTTGGGGGTTGAGGTTGGGGTGGGGTCTAACCATATTCGACTTGGATCAATCCATAAACTGATAGAAAATAAATAGATACTCAAAACAAGTACATGCTCGAGAAGGGTGGGGGTGTTTGTGTGCGGTGCGGGTGGGGTGGGGTTGGGGTGAGGCTCTAACCATATTTTGACTTGTGATGAATCCATAGATGCTGATAGAAAATAAATAGGCACTCAAAACAAGTGCATGCTCGAGAAGGGATAGGGATTCTATACTAGGTTGGGAGCTAAAGTGATTTTTGCTCGATAGGATCTGAATGTTGAAAGAGATGAGATTTTGGGTTTGTTTGTCATTTCATGATTCCCGTTTTGAGCCAATTGAGCTGATTGAAAATTCTTACAACTAACTAACGTTCCTGATGTTCCTGATGGAGATAGTGCTAGACAAGCCAAACATCAAGATGGCACAACGGTTTGTAAGATGACAAGGTTCAAAGGCTCTACAGAATTGAAAAATTTAGTAGCCTTTGATGTGAAATTCAAGAGCGGTGGGGTTAGAGAAAAGGGGAGAAATGTCTTAGCTATTACATGATGCAATTCAAGCTAGTATCATGGAATGTAAGGGGTTTGAATAGTAGAGATAAGAGGAGGGTTATCAAGAACATTATGGGGGATTGGAACACACATCATTTGTCTTCAGGAAACCAAACTGCACTACAGGGGGATGTAAGTGGGCTGGTAGTGCAAACAAGGTGGTGGTGGTGGTGGGTTGATGGATAAAATGACATGTTTGGAGGCTAGTAGGACAAGAGGAGGGATAATGGTGCTTTGGGATAGTAGAATATGGAAGGGAGAATTACTAGAGACACGGACATATACTCTCACTTGTAAATTTGAATCACAATTGCAGGATATATGCACCTAATTGCTATGTGGAAAGAAGACTAGTTTGGGAAGAAATTGGATCTATCAGAGCATTAATAGAGAAGGTCCATGGGCTAAATATGGTGACTTCAATGTGTCCAGACACGTTTCAGAAAAGAAGAATTGTATTAAGAGCAATAGGGATGAGGGAGTTCTCTAATTTGATTGAGGACCTGAATTTAATTGATCTCCAACTGGAAAATACCAAGTTCACCTGGTTCAAAGGGGATAACCATCAGATAGCCTCAAGAATTGATAGAATATTGGTATCTCAAGAATGGGACGATGCTTTTAGCAACTTGAAATAGTAAAGCTTGCAGAGAATAATATAGATCACTCTTCGATCACTCTTCAAGGTGGTTCATAGAAGAAAACAAGAGCTATTTTAAATTTGAAAATTGGTGGTTGGGGACAGAAGGCTTCATTGATAGAGTAAGGAAGTGGTGGAACTCATTTGATTATACAGGGCGACCTGACTACATCCTTGCATCCACATTAAAAGCCTTGAAACACAAATTGAAGGAATGGAGTAGAAGCGAGCAAGGAAACATAGGCCAACAGTAGAAGAATGTACTTGAAAAGCTTGCCACTATGGACAATATTGCTACTGATAGAGCATCAACAGAAGATGAAGCAGCGGAAAAGGCATCTTTACTCCTAAATCTGGAGGGTCTAATAAAGAATGCGGAAATTTATTGGAGACAAAGATCAAGATCTCTTTGGTTAAAGAAAGGGGATGAGAACACCAAGTTCTTTCACTAAGATGGCTAATGCACATAAGAGATACAACAACATAGACCAACTACTAGTTCAGGGAAACATTGTCCAAGAACCAAGAAGAATTAGAGGAAATAGTAAAGTTTTATCAGAAACTCTACTAAGAAGAAGTTTAGTGGAGACCTACCAGCAACTTCTTAAATTGCCCAAGGCTGACAGGGGAGGAAATGGAGGACCTAGAAAGAAGATTTAATGAGGAGGAGATTCTCAAGTGTGTAAAGCAATATGCAGTTGATAAGGTTCATGATGGGGTTTTACATCAAATGTTGGGAAGTGGTGAAAGATGATATCACGAAGACTTTTCAAAATTTCTATGATCAAGGGAAGTTTCAAAAAAGCTTCAATGCTACCTTCATAGCTCATATTTCGAAGAAGAAAGATGCAAAGAATTGAAAGATTTTAGACCTATCAGTTTGATAGGCAGTATGTATAAAATATTTTCAAAAGGGCTCACTGAAAGGCTGAAAAGAGTGATGTCCAAGCTAGTTGATTCACAACAATTGACTTTTATTAAAGGGAGGCAAATTTTGGATGTTGTTCTCATAACTAATGAAGCGGTAGATTCCAGGTTAATCTTGAAGAAACCCGAAATTCTATGCAAATTAGATATTGAGAAAGCATTTGATCATGTCAATTGGGGCTTCCTTTTGGGTATGTTAGAGAAGATGGGATTTGGCCTCAAATGGAGACAGTGGATTAAATTCTGCATTTCTTCGGTGAATTTCTCAGTGTTGGTAAATGGATCTCCGGCAGGTTTCTTTGGTGCACAAAAGGGCCTTAGGCAAGGTGATCCTCTATCTCCTTTCCTTTTCATATTAGTTATGGAGGGACTCAACAATTTGATCAAGATTGCATGCAGAGTGTTAGAATATGAGTAGACATAGAAATAGTATACCAAATCCTACTTTGAAAAGGATTGTACTATAGTGTCTATAAATAGGATGTCAATGTAATTATGTCGACAACAATTCAATAATATTTTTTTCTTATATTCTCACATGGTATCATAGCTTGGTGAGAAATATCAGAAAAGATAACTCAGTCACCGTTGTATTTTAGTGTCTATAAATAGGGTGTCAATGTAATTATGTAGACAACAATTTAATAATATTTTTCTCTTATATTCTCACATGGTATCAGAGCTTGGTGAGAAATATCAGAAAAGATAACTCAGTCACCGTGCGTCAATTCCGGCGACTGATTTGGGTCAATTTTTTATTTTGTGAGTTGTGTGAAAAATATAACACCACCAAGAGATCGGAAAGATCAGACGACAAAAACCCGACGAAAACCGCCGGAAAATTACCCTCCATGCGCCAGCCGGAATCCAAAAATTCCGGCAAGATCTGCGTTACGGCCCATCTCCGGACTATTTTTGAGTTGTTTCTTTTTCTGTTGGGGTTGCCGGTCTATTCTGACTCCGACCACTTTCTCCATTCCAGATTCCGACAATTATTATGGGATTCCAACCGCCAGAACCCTAATTTCGGCGACATTAGTTTTTTTTTCAGGGATTTTTTTTCAGAAATTCAGATTTGATTCTTGGTATTTTCAAGTCAAATTACCAAGATATCTTTTGGGCATGATATTTTTTGGCTAAAAAAATATTGAAATTGGAAGTTCAAGTCCTATGATTAAATCTGAGCCTTTAATGAGAAGATCAGAAAATCAAACATCACAGTCCATGAAGAATCGACGAGGGGAAGGTCGATTTGAAAGATCTCGTCCTAGGTGTAGTTATTGTAAAAGGCTTGGACATACTCGTGGCGTATGTTATTCTTGACCTAAGTGTAGTTATTGTAATAGGCTTGGACATACTCGTGGAATATGCTATTCTTTGCATGGTCGACCAACTAAAAATGCTTATGTTGCTCAGTCTAATACCTCAGGTGATCAATGGGTGTATTTATCTGACAAGAAATATAATGAGTATCTTCAGTATCGAGCAAATAAGCATATATCTCTACCAATAGCCTCAATTGCACAATCTCCTACCTTTGGATCATGGGTTGTGGACTCAGGTGCTTCTGATCATATTTCTAGTGACAAATCACTTCTGACTAATATTGTTTATTCACAATCTCTTTCTGCTATTACTTTAGCCAATGGGATCCGAACAGAGCCAAAAGGAGTTGGACAAGCTAAACCCCCTATTTTCTGTCACTTTAGACTCTAGACTTTGTTCTTTATGTCCCTGGTTGTCCTTTTAATCTTGCATCTGTTAGTTGTTTGACACGTGCCCTTCATTGTAGTATAACTCTTTTTGATGATTCTTTTCTAATGCAGGACCCCAAAACGGGACAAACGACTCCGTTACAGACCCTCCTGGCATTATTCACAAACGTTTGGGACATCCAAGTCTATCCAAGCTACGAAAGATGGTGCCTAGTTTGTCTAGTTTATCCACATTAGATTGTGAGTCGTGTCAACTTGGGAAACACACCCGTGCTACATTTTCACGTAGTATTGAGCGTCGTTCAGAGTCTACTTTCTCATTAGTTCATTCTGATATTTGGGGTCTTAGTAGAGTCAGTTCACCCTTAGGATTTCGTTACTTTGTTACTTTCATTGATGATTTCTCGAGATGTACTTGGGTTTACTTGATGAAAGATCGTTCCGAGTTATTTTCTATATTCAAAAGTTTTTGTGCCGAAATACAAAACCAATTTGGTGTTTCTCTTCGTGCTTTTCGTAGTGATAATGCCTCAGAATACTTATCCTCCCAGTTTCAGGAGTTCCTGACTCATCAAGGAATCATTCACCAAACATCATGCCCATACACCCCTCAGCAGAACGGTATAGCAGAAAGGAAAAATAGGCATCTCATTGAGACTGCTCGCACTCTTCTCATTGAATCCCATGTCAACTTAATAATGCTTTAACTACTCAACCGAGTATCAGATTTGGGCGAATTTGGTATTGATGGAATGATTATTCAATTTATCACACACTGGGATGTCTAAATCTAGAAAATTCCACACTAAATAAATATTTTTAAATTTGGAAGCTATTCCTTAACATTCTAGGAATGAATTCAATCTAGGAAACTACGGGGTATTACAATATCTCCCCCTTGGGAACATTCATCCTCGAATGTTTCATTCACGATCAAACCAACAATAAAGGTTATGTGAATATTAAGAACACTTTCAAATTGTTCAGCAAAGGTATTTGTCAAAATCATACCTTCCGCTAGGAGATCATGGATGCTCACTTGCAGTTCCTGCACTTGGGAGACAAACGACTTGCTGTCTATCATTTTATATTCCAGGAATCTTGCAACATCTTTGATCCAGAATCAGGTTCCTCATTCCATACTATTTCCTCAGTCACATCTCTGCTCTATCCCACCTCGTGTTTTTGGGAGCACGTGTTTTGTTCATAACTTTGCCCCAGGAAAGATAAATTAGCCCCTCGTTCTCTCAAATGTGTCTTCCTTGGTTACTCTCGAGTTCAAAAAGGATATCGATGCTATTCACCTGATCTGTGTCGCTACCTTATGTCCGCCAATGTCACATTCCTTGAATCTCAACCTTACTATAAATCTTCTGCTCATCTTGATATATCTGAGGTTTTACCCATACCTCCAGTCTTACCCACGCTAATCTTTGAAGAATCTATGGTTATTTCTCCATCTCCAGCTGCAGTGCCTCCACTTTTGACTTATTACCACTGTTTGCGTCCAGCATTAGTCCTAGATGATTCATGTCATTCACCTGACGTTTCCCCTACTGCGAACCTGCCTTCTCCTAGCCAATCAGTTGCATCTTAAAAAAGGTATAAGATCCACTCGTAATGCTAACCCACATTATACTTTCTTGAGTTATTATCATTTGTCATCACCCCATTATGCTTTTGTATCATCTTTGTCCTCTATTTCCATTCCTAAGTCTACAAGTGAAGCACTTTCCCATTCAGGATGGAAACAGGCTATGATTGATGAAATGTCTGCTTTATATACGAGTGGTACTTGGGAGCTTGTTTCCCTTCCTGCAGATAAATTTACGGTTGGTTGTCGTTTAGTTTATACAGTCAAAGTTGGTCCAGATGGTTAGGTTGATCGGCTGAAGGCTCGCCTTGTTGCCAAAGGGTATACACAGATATTTGGGCTTGATTATAGTGACACTTTCTCTCCCGTGGCTAAAATAGCACCTGCCCGTCTTTTCTCTTTATGGTTGCCGTTCGTCATTGGCCTCTTTATCAGTTAGACATCAAGAATACTTTTCTGCATGGTGATCTTGAGGAAGAAGTCTATAAGGAGCAACCACTTGGTTTGTTGCTCAGGGGGAGTGTAGAAGCCTTGTATGTCGATTGCGCAAGTCACGCTATGGTTTGAAACAATCCCCTCGAGTCTGGTTCAGAAAATTTAGCACAGTGATTCAGGAGTTTGGCATGATTCGTAGTGGAGCTGATCATTCAGTGTTTTATCTCCATTCTGAACCAAATTTGTGTATTTATTTGGTTGTTTATGTTGACGATATTGTTATCACAGGCAATGATCAAGAGGGTATCACTAACTTGAAGCAACATCTTTTTCAACATTTCCAGACTAAAGACCTCGGCAGACTGAAATACTTTCTAGGTGTTGAGGTTGCATAGTTCAGATTAGGTATTGTTATTTCTCAACTAGTGTTGTAAAAGGCGCTCGCCATGTCGCCAATGGCGAATGGCGAGGCGAGGCCTGGTCGCCTCTTCAGTTCATGGCGTTGCGAAAATCAAAAGGCATCGCCTTTGCTAGAAAGGCGACATGGCGAGGCGAGGCGGCAAAGCGACAATGGCGTCGCCTTTTAATTTTTTTTTTTTAAAATTTGGGGTTTTGGGTATATAGACTAATTTTAGGGCTTATTTACACATTTTGGCTCTACCAACTTGCTCAGTGGTGACTGCGGCTGCTACTATCCATCTCACAAATTTGATTCCGACGACCGGTGACTCCAGTAAGCAGTGAGCCAGTGAACTATTGATTTCTATTTTTTTATTTCTTTCTTCTTCTTCTTCTTCTTAATCCAACAATTAGACTTGTACGTTGTTGCTTTTTTTTTCTTCCTCTTTTCTCTTCTTCTTCTATTATCCTTCCACTGTATTCTGTAACAGTGAACTTGTCTTAAAGACTTAAACACTGTTACTGTAATAGTAACCAGTAAACTTGTGCTTTGTAGCCTTATTATATAATTTCTTTTTTAATAACTTATATAGAATTCAATTAACATAGTATGATAGTAATATACTAATTAAATGACTTGATGTCTTGATCATTAACAACTATTTCAATTTCAATGGCGTCTCAATAAACTTTAAAGTTTTAGTATTGCTTGTTTTATGGATATTGGATTGTTGAGTCATTCAAGTTCTAGACTTTTAGTATCTATCTACTATCTATTTTTAACTAGGGGTGAGCATGGTATAGTATATACCAAATACTAGCCCGAAATCGAAATTTTTTATACCGCAGTATGGATGTTATGGTATTTGGTGAGAATTTTAAATTATTTTGGTATTTGGTATTTATGCAATAAATACCGAAATACCGTACCGAAGTTTTTTAATAGCATATAAAACCCATATATATATTATATTTAAGATTATTAAATATATTTATATATCATCCATTAGCCAATTGAACATAAAAGTAGCTTTTATTAAGAAATAAATTTTTTGGGAAGCTTATTATTTAGAAGTACTATGCTTTTAGGTACTGTTGTTCAGAGTTTGCATCTTGGACTATTCAATCATGATTGAAATGTTATTTGTGTAATTGATTAACAAAGATAGTTGTTAGCCTAACATGATTGAGATGTTTTTAAAATTTAAAGTTATAATTTTTTTATATGAATATATGTAATTAGAAATCAAATAAAGTATGGTTACCGAATTACCATACCGTAAAATACCGAAACCGAATTTAAAAATACCGAACCATACCGAACTAATTTGGTATGGTAATGGTATTGTTCTTTTAGATACCGAAAATCGAAGTTTAAAATACCGTACCGTACCATGCCCACCCCTATTTTTAATTTTTGACTTGAAATATTTCTTAATATATTAGTGTTATTGAAATTTTGATAATTTATATATTATTTTAATTTTTGTATATCAATTGTCGCTGTACATTCAAAAGGCGCGGCGAGGCGGGACCTTGTCGCCTTTTGTTGCCTTTCGCCGTCCAAAACACTGTTCTCAACGCATGTATGCTTTAGACATTCTTGAGGAGATAGGAATGATGGGATGTCGACCCATTGACACTCCTATGCTAAGTTGCTCGGACTCTTAAAAAATGTCTACGGTGTGTGTCGGATCCTCCAAAAATAGTGTATTTTTGAAGGATCCGACACGGGTGCGGCAACGTTTTTGGAGAGTCCGAGCAACTTAGCTCCTATGGATTCAAATGCTAAACTTTTGTCAGGACAGGGGGAGCCACTTAGTGATCCTGAAAGGTATATGCGGTTGGTTGGAAAGTTGAATTATCTCACAGTGACCAGAGTTGACATCTCTTTTCCCGTGAGTCTTGTAAGTCAGTTTATGACTTTCCCCTGTGATAGTCATTGGGATGCAGTAGTTCGTATTTTGCGATATATTAAGTCATCTCCAGGTAAAGGACTACTCTTTGAAGATTGAGGCCATGAGCTTATCATTGGATATACCGATGTTGATTGGGCAGGATCACTCTCTGATAGACGTTCTACATCCGGATATTGTGTTTTAGTAGGTGGTAATTTGGTGTCCTGGAAAAGTAAGAAGCATAAGAAACAGAGTGTGGTTGCTCGATCTAGCGCCGAAGCAGAATATCGAGCAATGGCTGCAGCAACTTGTGGGTTGGTTTGGATCAAACAATTGCTGGGAGAACTAAAATTTGGAGAAACCGTTAAGATGGAACTTGTATGTGATAATCAAGCAGCCATTCATATTGCATCTAAATCCAGTGTTCCACGAGAGAATCAAGCACATAGAGATTGATTGTTACTTTATCAGAGAAAAGATACTCTCGGGAGATATTGTTACAAAATTTGTGAAGTCAAGTGATTAACTTGTAGATATCTTCACCAAGTCCCTCACCAGTCCTCGTATTAATTACATTTGTAACAAGCTAGGTACATATGACTTGTATGCACCAGCTTGAGGGGGAGTGTTAGAATATGAGTAGAAATAGGAAAAAGTATACCAAATCCTACTTTGAAAAGGATTGTATTGAAGTGTCTATAAATTGGGTGTCAATGTAATTATGTAGACAACAATTCAATAGTATTTTTCTCTTGTATTTTCACACGGAGAAGGGTGGTTAAGAGGTTTTCAAGTTGCTAGAGCTGGAAGGTTAAGTCTAGAGATAACCCATCTCCAATATGCAGGTGATACCTTGATCTTCTACCAACATGGGTTGTGGTGCAGTGGATGGGACTGCTCCACCCTTAACCAGAGGTCGAGGGTTCGACCTGGCATGGAGAAAACTCCGTTGGGAGCGCTACCCCCCGAATGGGGCCCTATTCGGCGCGAATTCGGATTAGTCGGGCTCCAATGCGGGTACCGGACACCGAATGGAAAACCAAAAAAAAAAGATACCGTGATCTTCTGTGATGCAGAAGAAGATTATACCTTGATCTTCTGTGATGCTGAAGAGGACCAACTCAAGATCCTAAGACTAATTTTGGTTATTTTTGAAGGTATGTCTGGGCTAAAAGCTTCCTATATCCAGTCCATGAAGTGCCAAACGTGGAAACTTTGAAGTTAATTCTTAGGGTTGAAATGGGTACTTTCCCAACGACCTACTTGGGTATGCCTTTGGGGGCCCAATCGAATGGGGTGGTTGAGAAGTGTGAGAAGAAGCAAGCAAGGTGGAAGTCATAATATCTCTCTTTGGATGGAAGATTGACTCTAATTAACTCTGTTCTTGATGCACTTCCAACATACATGATGTCTTTATTTCCCGTCCCAACAGGAATCATCAATAGGCTGGATAGCATCAGGAGAAAATTTCTATGGCAAGGGAACAGAGAAAGGAGGGGGTACCACGTAGTCAAATGGAAAACAATGATTAATGAAAAGAGAGTTAGGGTTTGGGGATCAAGAATCCGAAGAATCAGCGCAAGGCTTTGAGGATGAAGTGGCTTTGGAAGTACTCAAATGATAATCAGAATTTATGGGGCATAGTCATTAAAGCAAAATATGAAGAGGCTGATAGTTGGATGACAAAGGAAGTTTCCACTCCTTACGGTGTTAGATTATGGAAGTCCATTAGATTATTAAGGAGTGAATTCAAATCTAACATCAAGATCGAAGTGGTTAGATGGTACTAAAACTAGATTTTGGAAGGATGACTGGCATGAAGCAGGAAATCTCGAGACACTCTTCCCTGATATTCACAGTTTTGTTCTTCGATAGCAGAGTACTATAGCTGAATTATGGACTCTTCAAGGGTGGAATTTTGTATTCAGGAGGCACTTAAAGGCACTTAAAGGACTGGGAAATTCCAAGAGTAACAGAAATTTTCAGCATCACTGATCATTTTAGTGGTTTGGGGATAGGTCAGGACATATTGCAATGATTGGGGAATAGTAAAGGGATATTTAAAGTAAGTGCAGCGTACAGGAAGCTGAATCACTCAAATCTGCATCACTCAAATCTGCAGGTACCCAATTGGCCTTGGAAACACATATGGAAAGCGAAGATCCCACACAAAGTGGCATGTTTTGTATGGTTACTGGCTAAAGAAGCTGTGTTGACACAGGAGAATTTGATGAAGAGGGGGATCCCACTATGCTCTAGATGTTTTCTTTGTGGGGAAACTGCAGAAACAGTCAGTCACTTGTTCATCCAATGCAAAGTCACTGGCCAACTGTGGAGCTTATTCCTAAGGCTTAAAAGCATCTCTGGTCCATGCCCGGTAGAATTTCAGAGGCTCTATACAGTTGGGAAGAGGCAGGATTACAAGTGAAGAACAGAAGCAACCGGAGAATCATTCCAAGAGAGGAATCTCAGAGTTTTTAAGAATAGGGAGAGTAATGTGCAGCAAATCAAACTAAATTGTATCTTGACTTTGAGTTTTTGGTGTAATCAGGCATACTCTTACGATACTGTCTCTATCATTGATGTCTTAGATACATTACAGGGATGGGACAACATCTTTAGAGTTCCTTATGTAAATATGGTTTTCAGTACAACCTAAGTACTGTCTTTTAGAAATAGAAACAGTTACCAATTTCTCAAAAAAAAAAAAAAAAATTGGTAAGAGAAGAACTTTTTAGTTCAAATTTTGGATATGTTGGTAGAAAAGAATGAATACATGAAAATTGAAAGCAAAGTGCGGCTTTTGTTGATTTTTCTTTTTTTATTTTTGGGGGAAGAGGGGGCAGGGCCGTCTATACTCGACTTGGGAACTAAAGTGATTCTTGCTTGATAGGATTTGAATGTTGAAACAGATGAGTTTGGGTTTATTTGTCATTTCATGATTTCCATTTTTAGCCAGCCAGGCTGTTTGGAATTCTCACTACTGATTTTGGTCAAGACTTGCTAATTTGTTTGCATTGACATTTTTGTTCTTTTTTCAGTTTTACCATTTATTGACTGGTACTCAATCTGCTCTTTGTAGATTAGGACTCATGCTATCAGGAAGGCTCATGAAAACATTGATAGGACTTTGAAGGCCGCAGATGTTATACTGTCCCAATTTGATCTTTCTCGTCAGGTTTGCTTTAACTTCTGATATGCGTCACTGATTGTCTAATTCTGGCAGAAAGATTGTTTGGCTTCTGCTAAACATGACATGCATTTAATAGCAGAGTTTTGGTGTTTTATTTGTGATCTGTTGAAATATTTTGGGATTTCCCTATGAATGGTGCCCTTGCAGTATGGAGATCAGTTTATAAAAATAACTAATCTATCAGTTGCTCATAAGTTCGATTCCTATTTAACATTTATATGGAGATGATGTGGGTAGTGCCTAGTTTTACAATAAATTTCAGTTGTCACCAGCAGGAATTATCTATACGTATCCTAGAATAAAGCTGGAGTAGTTTGAGGCTAAATTTATTTTACAATAGTTCCCCAATTTTTTGAATCTTGACAATAGTACCCCAATTGACTTGCGCTTTTACCAGTAAAACATGTTTATCAATAGAACAGGAAAAAGAGGTTAGGATTTTTGCGTATGAAAGTCGAAAGATGCCTTCAAGATGATTTTTGCTGGATATATAGCGCAGTCCGTTGCAATGTAATATTATTATAGTTGCAGTCCATTGCAATGTAGTTTTATTGATAACCGATTAATCATCGGGGGCCGGTGGTTGCATGGTTGGAACCTCGGTATGTAAATGCCAGACTTTTGCTTGCAACATGATTCAGATTCGTGTATGTGCCTAACTCACACATCACACTAGCCCTGTTACCACTAGACGAAAGCTTTATGGTTAGTAGTACTGCTGTTATTATTATTTTTCTTTTGAAACGGGTAAGGTTGTATTCCTCAACTTCAAGCGTATGCTAGCAACCTCCAAAAGTGATAACTAGAAAAAAGACAATAACTTATAGAGAGCCTAATAAATCTACAATTTGATCAGTTTCTTCTATACATTACTATTTACACCAAAAAACCTAAGATACAATACAATTCCATTCTACTTTCTGAATGGAATTAGACTTATCCTCAAAACACGTCCCGTTTCTTTCTCTTCACACAGTCCACCAAATGCAGGGTGGTATTATCCTCCTCCATCTTTTCTGATTTTTACTTCCTCCCCTTTTATCCAGTAACTTAGAAGATTAGAAGATCTGATGTCTGTTCAGGCACGATCCATTTGGTATTTGTTATTCCAAGGAAAGTTTCCCAAAGTTGAGCAGTAAACCTGCAATGAACACGTTTTTGTTTGTCTCCTCTGTTTTGTTACAGAGAAGACATCTGGACATTAACTGCATTCCTTTCCTTTGTAGCACTTCTTGAGTGTGGCAAACTGTCTTTGACACTAACCACATGAAGCACTTCACCTTAGTAGGTATCAAGCTTTTCCAGATTAAGCTCCATTGGTGTTGTGGCCTACCTGAAAAATCATGCATTTTTCATTTCTATGCGTTGTTGATTGAGAAACACCCATCCTTGCTATGCTTCCAAAGAATTCTATCTGGTACTATTGAGATGCCGCTGGAGCCTCCTCTTTTCTCTAGTAATCATGCCACCCTTTTCATTTCCCAATCATTCAGAAATCGACTAAAAAGACAGGTCCCACCCATGGGGTGTCCAACAGTCACACTTTTGCTTTAGGGTTGTTACAAATTGTGAACAAATCTTAGAATGATTCCATCAGAGGGGTTTGATCAATCCATCCTTGTTTTCAGAATTTAATCTTGTTCCAGTTAACCACCTTGAGTTTCAGATTTGCTTCCATCAGGGCCTTTAGATCTCCACACTTCAACCCCAGAAGGTTTTGTGACTTTGTTTGTGCACCAAGGCCCTAACTCACGAAAGTTTGCCTTGATCACTTCCTTCGAGAGAGAATTATTGTCACGATTGTATCTCTAAAGCCACTTTACAAGAGACTATTATTCTGTAATGTAGTCTTAGGTTTCTGATTCCAATCCATCCCTTATTTTGCCAAGTAGCACTGATCACTTCCTTCGAGAGAGAATTATTGTCACCATTGTATCTCCAAAGCCACTTTATCAAGAGACTATTATTCTGTAGTGTAGTCTTAGGTTTCTGATTCCAATCCATCCCTTATTTTACTAAGTAGCACTATATCCCATTTCACCAAATTGTAACCTTTCCCTTCTTTGCAGCCTTGCCATGGAAAATTCCTCTTCAATTTGTCTATTTCTTTTTCCAATAATAATGAATGGGATAGGGAATAATGACGTCATATATGTAGGGCGAGTATCTAACACAGAGTTGATCAGGGGGAGTCGTCCCCCAAGTGATAAGTATTGAGCCTAACCTTGTTAACTTTCTTTTTGTTTTTTCCACTATGCCTTCCCAAATATCCACTGTCTTATGCTTGCTTCCACTCTGCACCTCGGTATGCTTTCCAGTTCTTGAAACTTTGGGACCTCCTTGATGGGAGTAAACTGCTTTTACTCCAATTGACCCTCAAACCTGCTGAAGCTTCAAAAACTAGCAGCATCAGTAACTTATTTTTTCAGCCTTTGGTTCACAGAAAATGACAGTGCCATCTGCATAGAGTAGATGATACATCTCCAGTTCTTCCCCAGCTCTACCACAAACTTGAGACCCCCAGTCATCTTTTGTGGAGTGCAATTCATCATACTATCAAAACCCTCCATGGACAGAATGAAAAGGAAAGGGATAGAGGATCACCCTGTTACAGGAGGAAAAAACCCACAGGTTCTCCATTTATGAGAACAGAGAACCTGACAGTGTTAATGCAGAAGGGTGCGTTCCGAGGTGTAACGTAAGAACGAAGGGATATCACAATTGGGGTTTTCAATAAAACAACTTTTTGATTTTTCATTTCTTTTCATCTTTCATATTGAAAAAGTAATATGAATGAGAGGTATTAAGCTTTTTATCATCTTGGTGTTGAGTTATTTTCCGCAGGACCTCCCCTGCGATTAGGTGCAAAATTGAGTTAATTTTTGGAATACTCTTTTTCAAATTGGAGCTGCTGAGCTCATGATTCCATCACATGTAGGCGGAGGCGAAAATACTTAAAGGCCCACATGAGGACCTAGAAAGTTACCTTGAAGCAATTGAGCAACTGAGAAACAATATTCGCTTCTTCAACAACAACAAAAGCTTCAAGAGTAGTGATGGAGTGCTCAACAACGCAAATAATTTACTTGCTAAGGCTATTTCAAAGCTTGAAGATGAGTTTAAGCAGCTTTTGTCATCTTACAGGTTCGTAGATATTCTTACCATTTAATGTGTTATTGTTATTGTTATTTTTAAGAGAAAGTAAACTATGCAAATTAATACCCTTTATCATCAAAACAGAAAAAGTACATCGTTCATAATATTATCTCGATACCTTATCCCATTCTTCCATGCATTTCTGTTGTTCTCTTTATTCATAAATAACTAAATCCTTTTATCCTTATTTGCAGAGTTATCAACGTCTAACTATTCAAATATCACTGGTTATAGTGGATTGTAGTGTACTTCTTATCTTTCATGTAAATTATAGCTGTAGCAATATATGGAAAACGAAATATTCATTTACTCTTCAAGTTGGCCTATATGCAGGCTGTTATTGAGGATTAATAACATTTTTGGGTTTGAGATTCAGGCATTTTCTGACTAGCCTTCTCATAAAGATGTTTTTGTCTTTTTCACAAGCATATTTGGGCTTTATGTTCTCAATATTCACCTGTCAATGCATCTATGTAAACTGAATATATTTAGCCAATGAAGCTTTGCTCTATTGGTAAAAGTTAAGCCCCAAACACCTCTACGTCATAGATTGCATCATGCATTCCCCCTAAAAGTAGTAAGCTGTATTGTGTATTATGATAAGTTCTAGCGGAAATGTTGGTGGCTATATATATGTTTTGGCGACACTGTTATTTGTCACTTGCTTTGCAATAGTTTGACGTTGTACTCCTCTGCTATCTGAGCAGTGGTGAAATGTGGTTGGCTTTAAATTTTTCCATGTGTATGCTGTTATTCTTTACTTGCCGTGTATCTTTGTACATTTCAATTGAGCTTTGACTAAACCCGAGTTCTGCTTTTTCAGCAAACCTGTTGAACCAGAACGTCTTTTTGAATGCCTTCCAAATTCTATGCGACCATCATCTGGATCACCAGGAGATCAGGACTCTAACAGTAAGAGCCATTTGGCCAGTAGCCATGGTGAGCATAATAATGGAACAGATAATACCGTCTATACACCACCAACTCTTATCCCTCCAAGGATCCTGCCGCTATTGCATGATCTATCCCAACAGATGGTTCAAGCTGGTCATCAACAGCAGCTGGTAAAAATATACAGGTAAATATCTGTTTTCAACTATAGAAGTACTACACTATGTGATGCTGATCAATCAACATTTTATATTAGATCCATCCACTGCTGTAAAAAGCTGAAACCAAAAATAAGGAAACTAAAAGAAACAAAGAAAAAGGACAAATATAATTGCATTGATAGTGTCTTACTCCTCATTGTTGTTGATCGATCTAGATCCAATATTCTTAAATAGTAATTGTAGAAATGTGTGATCGATCATCTCATTTTTAAACTAAAGCTGAATTTGTTAGAGTATGTTTTTCCTTAATTTCTTCAACACATTCCCTCATGTGCGGGGCTGCTACTTTTTCATGGGCAAAGTACATAGAGATTTTTTTGTAACTGGTGACAGTGGGACTCGAAACCAGGACCTTTGCCTTCTGTTACAAGGTAGAAATATGTGACGATCTCCTAAGTTGCTCGGACACGGGTGCAGGTGTCCGATACGGGTACAGATCTAGAGGTCGGATCCTTCATGGTCTCAATTTAAAGATTCGGGGATATGGATCTAGGGAAGGATGCGGGAGCGGGAATTCGGCAAAAAATAATTGAAATATCTAGATAAGAGTTATAAAACATAAATTATGAGATATCATGTGGAAAACTTGAGGAGGAAATATGGTTCATGAAGAAAATCCTGAAATAAGATAAAAGGAAAAAGCAATAACGTAGAAATTTCTATATACAAGGTATTCCATTTTCTTCAATTTCACATTAGTTTTTGTTTTTTTCAGAATTTCTTAAATCTGTCCGGACTTTCCCAGTCGATTTTGGTCAAAGAACCTAAAATCAGCTGACCCACACCCAAACCCATGTTGTGTCGACATGGGTGCGACACCGAAAGTGGAGAGTCCGAGTAACTTAGACGATCTCATCTTAAAGCTTGAGCTGGCAGAGAGAATACTTTTTTATTTACTTAATTATTTGTTCCAACAGTAATCCAACACTTAATTTTTATCAGAAAATATAATTTTCACTTAATTCTAACTAAATTAATCTGGAGGTCAAAACTGAACATGACAGTCCAGAGTACTCTTTTTATTCCAAAAACTATAGCTAAGTGTTTTTCAGCTATACATTTCTGATTTATCATCCCTAAGTCCATGTGATTCTTATGTTGTTCTGAACATTAAATGTCCCTGGGTATTATGTGGTGCTGTTCGATCATTCAGTGCAGTAAATCTATCTGCTGAAAGAAATAAATCTACTACTGTGGCCTTGTACTTGTTTTTCAAAGGTATCCTATCCCACCCTAACTGCAAACTGTTGCTGTGAAGCATTAAAATTTCCGCAGCCTCAGCTGATTGTCCCGTACTCATGTCATTATTGGTGTCACTATTTACCCATTTAGAGATTCAGTGACTCATGGACATTAGAAAGAAAAATTCTTGCTGCTCCAGAGATCCCATCATTGAAAACAACCAAATAGCAGATATACATATAGGTAGATTCTGGTTACTGTCAAAATTGCGGATGCATTGGCATCCATGATAAGATATGCATTCCCAAGGGAGTGGCGACCCGACATCGATACTATTGTTGATGGTGGTGAACAAAAACTTTCATTTGGTAAGTCAGAATGAAGAGAGAAGAAAGAAAGAAGAGTTGATATCCGAATTGACACATCTACTTGCTCTATTTTGTAAAGCCAGCCTCTTAACTTCGTGATTTTCCAACTAAACACCTGTATTCTTGAGTTCCTCACTTGCCTGGACATGGATAACATATCCATTCTATGTAAGATAAAATCATGGCACGAGTCATCATCATTCTCATCAACCTAAAACCAAAACAAACCTTAGCTACGTAAGGGGTGCCACTGCTGCTGCCACCCCATTGCTGCTCTCAAGCACCTCCTCACCTTCTCATCTCAAAATCACCAAAAAAATCCATAAAAGTTTTTCTCCCTTTTCAATTTCCTTTCCATAGTTGAAGCTTCATACATTCACCTCTACTCTATTTATCTCCTTTTCAGTAACACAACACCACCACCGCCACTATGCACCTTTGGCAGAACCCAGTACCATGCATCACTAATGACTGAGCCTTAGCTCAGTATTGATCAAGCCTACAGTTAGAGCAAAAATATCATTATCTATCTTTTTCAACGTAATTGAAGCTAAGAACGGTAAGCCATCGGGTCAAAGTACGTATTTGAAGATTCCCTCTGCATGATAGATATCTTCCTTATTTCCAATAACAGATTCAAGTAGGCTTGACCTTTTTGCAGTGCTTTAAGATCAATTCTCTGTTAAAGCTAATGCTACAGATTCTAAATTGGCACTTCTTTTAGTTCATCTATTGCCTTCTTTTCTCATTCGTTCAATTTATAAATTGCTGCCATAGGGATACACGTTCTCCTGTTCTGGAAGAAAGTCTTCGCAAGTTGGGAGTGGAAAAACTTAGTAAAGATGATGTTCAGAAGATGCAGTGGGAAGTTCTTGAATTTAAAATTGGCAATTGGATTCACTTTATGCGGATTGCGGTAAGTTTTCTTTAGCTCCTCTTTAAGTTGAAAAATATTTGGCATTTGACTGTCTTATGATAATCAAACAGGTCAAATTGTTATTTGCTGCTGAGCGAAAAGTTTGTGATCAGATGTTTGAAGGATTTGAGCAGCTCAAAGATCAATGCTTTGCTGACGTAACTACTGGGAGTGTTGCTGTGCTGCTTAGTTTTGGTGATGCAATTGCCAAAAGCAAAAGATCACCTGAGAAGTTGTTTGTGCTTCTAGATATGTATGAAATAATGCGGGAACTTCACTCAGAGGTATGAAACTTTAGTAGCAACAAGCTTTGATTTATTGCACTGTAGCAAAGTGGTAAAGTTCGATCTAAATTATCGTTAACCTTTGTTGTTCAAGTTCTGAATCAGGTGTCAATGTCTTTAACGTCGTGGCAGTTGGTTTAATTAGTATCTTATGTAGTATAGGTTAAGTAAGTTGTCAATAGACAGTAGACCCAGATGGTGCTCTTTAACTGAGGGTGTTACGTTACTTGACGCATATGAGTTGATCGATTAAGCAAATTTTAACATGTTAAAACACACACCTGGTTCTTTCATGAGGTGGTAATGGATTTCGATGCGGTTGTGCCATCGATGCGGTTGTGCCATCTTACTTTATACTTGTAGGCTTAAAAGCTGCCCACTATCTGACATATAATAATCTCAAGTTATGCTAGTCTATTGCTGAAAGACTGGTTACTGTTAAATGGATATGGTCCAAATGATATTTTGCATGGTGTGATAACTTGGTGGTGACATGACAATAGCAAATGGAACATCAGTCCCTCCTAGAAAAATGTGTGCAAGTGAAATAAGCACACATTTGCTGACCAACAATCTCTCTCTCTCTTTTTTTTTGAATTTCTTGTTCTTTGATGTAGTAATAATGAATTATGATCATACAACAACAACAAACCCATTGTATTCCCACAAAGTAGGGTCTGGGGAGGGTAAAATGTACGCAGTCCATACCGCTACCTCCGAAGAAGTAGAGAGGCTGTTTCCGATAGACCCCCGGCTCAAGATAAAGGATAGTAAACAGGAGCTTAATGAAACATGAAGCAGGGTATATGGCATAACATAAATAAGGAATAAGATACTGAATTGTGATCATTTGTTACTTAAACAGTTCGTTCCATATCTATATGTATGTGTATGTGTGTGTGTATGTGTGTGTTTATATTTGCTATATATGAGTGCATATAATAGGCCTTGGGTGTAAGCATTTAGTTTACTTAGTTAGCCTGCTATGATGTTGTTCTTCGCTCTCTGTTGAGTGATATTTGAGCTTATGTTGGCTTAAATAGGCCTCTCTTAGAGGTCTACTGCATTTGTTTTGAATCCTATATCTTTCTAATACATCCCACAATGTTTTAGGTGTATATTTCATCTTCGTCCACTCTGTAATCTGTTTCCAGCTTTCTGATTTGATTCACATACTAATGATGTGGATTTTATGCAGATTGAATTACTTTTTAAAGGTAAATCTTGCAACGAAATAAGGGAATCTGCATTTGGTTTGTCAAAGCGACTTGCTCAGACAGCCCAAGAAACCTTTCGTGACTTTGAAGAAGCTGTTGAGAAAGATGCAACCAAAACTGCTGTCTCAGATGGAACTGTTCATCCCTTGACGAGCTATGTGATTAATTATGTGAAGTTTCTGTTTGAGTAAGGTTTCTCAACTAAATGATGTCTTTTACATTTATATACAATGGAAGCTTCTACCTAGTTGATATTATTGGACCATGTTTTTTCACTAGCTTGTAAGACAACTTGTAGTGCGCTTTACCAGCTTAATGTTCCGTAATATAAGTTTTATCCGTAAATGGGAGAACAGTGTGAAACTAGTTCAAACTACAATGTCTTGCATTCTGGTTCTTGATTTTTTTCCTCTGAAGGTGGATGAACCAGATGCTCAATTTAAAGTTTATGGGATGTTCATGGTATCACGAGTAAATGTGTCAGAAAGACAAGTTACGAATATACTGATCTAGAAGTAAGGTATAGGAATAGCCTTAGGTCCTGATTCAATTAGAAAAATATTACACACTCACAAAAGCAGAGTGGAAGAGTATTTTGACTATGTGAATTTATATGCAAAATTGATCATAAAATATCAAGGAACTTGCAAGTTTCTGCATCACAAGACTGTAAAGCAGTTGTCAAAATCAAGGCTTTGGCTTGATGTGAGTTGGCTGGTGCATAAAAGGTAAAGAACAGCTATGCTATTGGACATAATGGAGTGAGAAAGGAACAAGAGCCCAGACTGTATGGTCTATTGTTCTAAATGCTTGATATATGGGTGCTACGGAGCAACACCAACTCCTGCGTGCTTGGTGGTGAAGGACACCTCGGATGGAAGATTGGAACGAGATGATCTTTTTATTGAATTTTACAGCACCGGTGCTATATCCACTTTGTGACACATTTGTGCTTTTATAGCTTTTACTCCTATTGTTTGTATGATGGAATAAAATAGTTTTGTCAAAAAGTAGACTCCTGTAGGATAATAAGCTAGGTTTTGAAGCTCAATAATGAACTGATAGGATCTGTTGGGATGTGTTATTATTGATGAACTGGAACTTGAATGGTTGCTTAATGAGAGGGTGGGTCCGGTGGGGTACAGCTTTTGCTGGTCTGGAATAAGGCATTAGGTCAGAAATGTCTCATAATTGACATATCTCATAAGCATAAATGTGTGGTTGAGTGGCATATTGCTTCTGAGCGAAGATTGATCGTAAGACTGTTTATCAGGTTCTGATATCGGGTTCCAGAATAATGTGCTAAAGTGCAGATTGAGTTTATTACTATTCGAAGAGCACTTGGAATGCAGTGATCTAAAAGACACTTTACCAGGTAAGAAATTTCTGCAGTGGTTGCAAAAAGTAGAAGGAAAAAAACCATACAAGGGGGTATGAGGTGAGAGAGGCAATAGGATTATAACAAATAATTCGCAAAAAGATTTTCATAATTTACATACGACTATCCCAACCGATTGAGATACAGAAAGAATAGAGTGAAAGGGATTGACCATTTGTATAGAGTGCATGTATCAAACGTTACTCATGCATTATATAGTTATACACCGGTTTCTGTGGGTGGAGTGGCTATTGTTGCTTCTATTTAGTTTTAGCAGCTAGAATGCATCGTGCTTTATTATATCTGAAATGAAGGATATAAAGTGCTTTTGTTTTGCTAAAATATTTGTTAGATATGCATGCGGATGTCCCCAGCTTACACCTCTTCTGTGCTTAAACAATTAAGTCTGCTTCTGTTAGAAAATAAATATAACCATAGAGTTTTATTTGCAATCATTGCTTGGGAGGTCATTTTCAAAGTGCTTCTCTTCTCTTGCATGGTTCTTTCTTCTGGAACAATGTATTGACTTAAAGGAAAAATTGGACGGGAAAAAAGAATCAGAAGTGGCTTTCTTACATTTTATTCTTTGTCTTTTTTTTTTAAAAAGAAGTGCGTGTAGCTTCGTTCTCCGTCTTTGTTGAGTTAATTTCCTGATGAATTGCTTGGGTCCTTTTGTTCAGCTATCAATCAACATTAAAACAACTATTCCAAGAATTTGAAAATGGAGACTCAAATTCTCAACTTGCTGCTGTCACAATGCGCATAATGCAGGCTCTTCAAACCAATTTGGATGGGAAATCTAAGCAGTATAAAGACCCAGCTCTGACTAACTTGTTCCTTATGAACAATATTCACTACATGGTCAGATCTGTTCGCAGGTTTGTTGCATAGACTCTACGTAGCTCGGGGACAGCCTCAGTAGTACGTATATGTTTACTTGGAAATCGGTGCTTATAATTTGTTCCTTCTAGGTCCGAAGCCAAGGATTTATTGGGTGATGATTGGGTTCAAAGACACCGGAGAGTTGTACAGCAACATGCTAATCAATATAAAAGAATTGCTTGGGGAAAGGTATTGATTTTTTTGCCTCCCTCACCATTACTTCTTATCTCAAAAAGAAGAAACAAGGAAGAGAATAGAGACACTGAGAAGCAACATTTTAAATCTGAGCTTACTCTCTGATCAGCAAAATTTGTAATGCTATATAAAGATGAAGTTAAGTTAGTGATGATACCAAAGTGAGTGATTTTTGATATGATGACGTGTGGGTATTATCTTCGTGATTTTTCTTGTATTTGCAGCTCCATTTGTTATGTTCAAACTGATCATTTCACTCCATGACTTACGAGTTACATTATGTTTTATGTAATTTTATCTGTGGTTAGAACTCCACCTGTGTGAGCTTTCTTGCATTGCTGGTCCCAGACACGTATAAAGGAGGATTGTGGTAGCCCGTAGGCTGAAAGTCCGCATAAGGCTTGCCAATTCATGACAAATCCTCATAATACAAATAAAGAAGTGAGGATTCATATAAGCCGACCCCAATTTGTTTGGGACTGAGGCGTAGTAGTTGGTATTAAAGAAGCTTTCTTTTGAATTTCATATTTCCGAAAATGTGACTTTCTACAAGGGAGTACTCCTAAATATAACAGGTAGCTAATGCTTCTCAAATAGATGGAAGCATATTGGCAAAATACGAGAACACAAAATCTTTGACACTTTAACATGTGGTATGAGTTATCTCTGCAGTCTACATCAGTGTGTAAACTATGAGATTGTTAAACTTTTGCAGAGAACCTACTCATTGCTTTTCTTTTTATGCATGGTTGTCTTCTTTTTGTATTTTGTTCGTTGGTATTTCCGTCCAATTACCATGATTATTTTGATTTGTCTTCTCCTGGCGGGGTTCTAAAAGTGACCGAAATTATCTGAGAAGATAGGTTTTGCATAGTCAATAACTCGTTTTTATTTTGAAGTAGATTCTGTCATGCCTCTCGATTCAAGGGCTAACATCATCTGGGGGCAGTAACTCTATGGGTGTAGATGGGCAAAATAGCAGTGGAGTTTCAAGAGCGCTTGTAAAAGAAAGGTTCTTTAATTTCTTTAGCTGACTTAACTTCATGATCAAGTATCTTCATTCCAGTCCACTTAGCATTTGGTTGATTTTTACAGGCTGAAGACGTTCAATATTCAATTTGAGGATCTTCATCAAAGACAAAGTCAATGGACAGTCCCAGACACCGAGCTACGAGAGTCATTGAGGCTTGCAGTTGCTGAAGTCCTACTGCCTGCATACAGATCTTTCATCAAGCGCTTCGGGTATGATATGTTAGTTGATTATGTTTGTACTTATCTTTTCCTACAATGCTTTTTTGGCGGAACTCTTAACATGGAATCTCAGCAGAACTATTGATCATTAATAGCATCCAATATACATTGCTTCAAACTTCATACCAAATCAGTTTGGCTGGTAAATATTTTCCTTGTATGATTACTTCTGTTCTCATTCTGATAATTTAACGTATTTTCTGCCATAGGCCCATGGTAGAGAACGGTAAGAACCCCCAAAAGTATATCAGGTACTCCGCTGAAGATCTTGAACGTATGCTTGGTGAATTTTTCGAGGGCAAGACATTGAATGAGCCAAAACGGTGAACCTCAGACTAAAAAAGCTAGCCATCTGCATTCTGCCGTATTGTCCTCTTAACGTTTTGTATAGAAATTATGAATCGTTATTCCATCATATACGCCTTTATGTCTTATTGTAAAGAGTTTTTCTTTTCTTTTTTACACAATTTTTTGACAAGTATCTCCAATTTTTTTGTTTGTGTATGTTTACAGTATTTCCTTCTAATCATCTCTGGTTACAATGGACTGAACTTTAAGCCTTTGCTCTTTGGCATATTTGGTTAAATCGAAATCAATTTTGTTTTCAAAAATTAATATAGCACTGTGTCTACTAAGTTTATCATGCATGCCCAAAAATATAAATATACTACGACTACCACTTGGTAAAACCCCCACCCCCCCTCCCCCTCTCTTTGGATCTTATAAGTTAAATAGTGATGGAGCCTTTTGTAAGGAAAACAACAATGGTGGTATTAGAGGTGTTATCAGAGACTCTAATGGAGATTATCACACTACTCCACCAGAAGCTGTTCTACATCAAATGCAAAGAGATAAAAATGAAATAGCAGCTACTAAGTGAATCACTGCATCTATGTGTGATATCTGAATAATTATTGATGTTAAAGGTTGTATGTGATGTTTATAGAAATTGTATATAATATGTATTTGTATAAAATATCAATAAAAATATATCATTGTCGAATAAAAATGTATCCATCACAATTATATTATACTTGTGTATAGGTATCAGATAAGAATTGTATTGTATTGAATATTATATTGTATTGAACGTGGATTAGGGTAGAGGGTTAGGGGGTGGGAGCGCGGCGGTAGTAATAGGGGAATGCTCCTTTGGATCTAGAGTTTCTGGTTCGTAGTGTTGGGGCTGTAGTTTTTGGGGTTAGTGGTGTTGGCTTTTTTGCATTCCGTACTAGTTTATTATGCATTTATCTTTTGTGTTTGTTATACTGTTAATTTGTTTTGTGTATCATACTAGTTTGTATTCGCTTACTTTTTGTATTTGTTATACTGTTATTGGTCCTAAGCCGGGGGGTTTATCGAAAACAGCTTCTCTACTTCTCTTGAGGTAGTGGTATGATCTGCGTACACTCTACCCTCCCCAGATCCCCAGATCCCACTAGGTGGGAATACACTGATATTTTGTTGTTATCAATACTAAAGATTAAGACTTTTTTAAAAATAAGAGCCCCTCAAAAAACATAAAAATAAAAGAAGCAACAGCAGAAAAAAGAGTAGCAAAAAAAAAAAAAGATTTAAAAAAAAGAAAGAGAAGCAACAACTAAAAAGAGTAAATACAAAACTATATTTGATGTTTAAAAGATAGAAGAGTAATTTCTTTTCTAAAACTAAAGTTGCAAAAAATAAGAAACTAGCGAAAGAAAAGGATCAGCAAAAGTGCAAAACAGAACAGGCGAAATTCAACGGCCAACTTCAGTCAACAAGGGCTGCAAATTGGCACACATAACGGGTGTGTTTGGTACGAAGGAAAATATTTTTCATCAAAAATATTTCATATTTTTTTAGAAAATATTTTCTTTAAAAACAAGTTGATTTCCTACTTATTTTTCTATGTTTGGTTAGTGGATAGAAAATATTTTTCGGAAAATATTTTGTAATATTTGGTTGGAAAATGAAAAAATAATTTTTAAAAATACATTTTAATCTTTATCTAAAGTATAAAAATACATTTTAAAAAAATATTTTTTGATCTCAAAAAATATTTTTTGGGGTGTGTTCGATATGAAGGAGGAGAAATACTTTCTAAAAAAATAAGTTTTTCTTACTTATATTTAGGGGTGAGCATTTAGTTTGTTCGATTTAATTGTTGAATATCGTTATGATTTTTTGGTTTTCGGATTGATGAAAATAACAATCATAACCAAACCAAAATTATTTCGGTTTGGTTCGATTTTTACAGATTCGGTTCGTTTATTTCGTATTTTTATTTCGATTTTGAAGATTAAAGTTGGTGAGCATTTAAAATTGGTGATTTTTCTAGAAAAATAATCTTTTTTCAAACTTATTTTCATTCTCAAATATAATTAATTCAACACGAATGAAATAATCATAAATATCGACTTCGCCGAGTCATCACCGTTAGCGTGACGACAATGACCGCACGCGACAGTGACTGTCGACGGCAGTGACAAACTGAGCAAACGACTGCAACTGTCGTTGGCAATGTTGAAATTTCAAATGAACTGAGGATGTATGAGCGTCGTTACAGCCTTCACGTTACTATTACGGTCAAAAGCAAAACAACATATTAGGATTTAGGTTTACTAAATGATTATAATTTATATATTTATATGTTATATTAGATTATATTATATTTTTAATAAATTTACATATAATATGAAATATATATATATATATATATATAAATTATAATATATTATTTATATAATTTTGATTTTTTGGTTTATCCGATTTTTTTTTTGAAATTTCGAAAACCAAACCTTTTAACCAAATTTCTAAAATTTGAACCAAAATCAATCCGGAAAATCGAAAAACCAAATCAAAACTAAATTTCGATTCGTTTTTTCGATTTTTTCTATTTAAACTAAAATATGCCCAACCCTACTTATATTTGTGTGTTCGTTATGCAAATTGGATAAGTATATGTTTTCTAAAAGTATTTGTATATATTTAACAAAAAGACTGAGAACGAATATGATAAAAAGGTTAGGATAAGAAAAAAAATTTGAATGGTAGGGGTTGGGGGTGGGGGTGGGGTGGGGGGTTGGTGTGGGGGTGAGGGTTGGGGTGGGAGATTGAGGGTTGGAGTAGGAATGGGTGATTTTGAGAGTTGTATGAATATTTCAATTTAATTATGATGTTGAAAGAGAGTTTTGAAAAATGTTTTCCTTACTTTTTGAAGGGAAGTCATTTTCCTTAGTTTTGAGGAAAATGAGTTGATTTCAAAAATATTTTTCAAAACCTGTAAGCCAACCAAACAGGAGAAAACTGAAAAACATTTTTCAGAAAATATTTTCCTTTGTACCAAACACACCCAACGTACGGGATGCACATGACTCACAAAGCAGCTATTTTTATTTAAATATACTTAAGGCCTTTAATTATGAATTAACTGAAGGTATGGGTCATAATTATTAGCCCGCATGACCCATTTGACCTTAACAACAATTTCATTGAATTGCCCCCGTATAGAAATTAATGATGTTGAGTTTAATTATTCTACCTTTTATCTTACATATAATAATGCGTAGGTTCCCTTATAACTTAAATGTATATTAGTTGTGCAAGTTTAAAATTGTAATCTAATAGAATAGATATCATGACTCGTCACCAAATGAATATGTGGTATCAGTTTATATCTATTGCATTGTAGTTTCTATTACTCCTTACTAGTACTAACAAATTGGTTAGTTTCTTAGTATTATCATTGTCAATGGATAGGATGTTGTGACGATGTTCAACTTCCATCACTATAAGCATATTCAAGCACTAGACTGGACTTTGGAATGAACATGGGCGAAGAAAGAAGTGATATGGAACATGATGGAATATCAAACAATAGAGCAAGAAGATTGTTCAGAATTTTTTTTTTCTTTTAAAAAAACTTCTCAGTTGCTGCATGAGGGATTCCGTAGTTGTTGATTTACTATCTGGAACACATAACAGTTAACGGAGTGCAAATTGTTTCAAGGAAGGAGTGATCAGCTCATGGAGGCAAGATCCACAAGTTGTTCTTTGTTCATTCCTATTAATTCACAGTTGGTTCTGTGGAAGCAATTTTTGAAATGGTTTTTTTCTTCCCTTGTACCAGTCTTGAACTCGTGACCAAGTGGTGTGGAGAGATGTCCAACAACCACTTGGAACAAGAGTGACTGATATTTTTAAAATGGTTTTGACTTCCAAAGAAGTTCACCTTAAAGGCTCCAGGTCCTGGTTATACGGGTCATGAGTAAGACACGATTTTTGTTATTAACAATTCGATAATTACTATAAGTATTAAGTTCTAACTATGTATGTGGTTGAGTGACAGTAACTTGGGATGTCACATGCACATACTCACAATTTTGTGCTCAATAAACTCGTATGGTGTCTCCCTCTCAGCTATCTATAATGATACCATTATACCGTGCTCAACATGCACTTGTGGTTGCCTGAAGAATGACACTCATCATGGAATTGTATTAGAGTAAGTCTTGAAAAAAATCACATTATGATGAATTCTTGTGATCTGGCATGACATATGGCATCCCAATGGATGAATATTTGTGGAGAGATTTGGTTTAAATTACTTGCTTACCGAACGACGAAGGTGTTGATTATCAAATTATCGTATGAGAAAGCCTAATTGCAGGGCTTCAAATGTAAATCAATCTCTATATGCATTTTTTTATCCGTGAAATTAAAAATATTCAAACTAGTCATAGGTTCAGCATGCATCTTTCTATTGTACGTATTATTGAGAATTTTCCAACTTATAAATCAGAGGCAGAGCCAGACTTTAAAGTCTGGGGGTTCGCAACACTATTCACTATTTCACTTCACCCACATCTTGAAACATCGACGATGAACGCTATTCACTTCACCCTCATGTTTTTTAAGCCTTTCTATGCCTTTGTTCCAACTTCGAAAACCTTCCGTTGTGAAAGATTCACTCACTTTTTTGCCAAATCGACGATGAACACTACTGCGTTGTAATCACAATTCACAAAATACGAAAAATATATGTTGAAATAGAATTACAGAAACAATTCATACTAAAACACTTCAACCCAAAATCTAATCACAATTTATTGGTCGTGACTCATGAATTCCGATGCAAAACTATGAGACTAGCAATAAGCAATCTAGCATCTGCAAAAACTGAAAGAGAAATGAAAATCACATTACATACCTTGGAAGAGCAGCAAAAGTGCAATTTGGGAAAATAATAACCCGTTTGATGTTTCTTGTTCGAAGAGACGAAGAGGCAAGAGCCTAATAGACCACAGTGAAAAGGTTTCTGCCGGATGTATTGGAATTTTGGTAAAGTTTTTTTCTCCTTTCTTTAATAATTATGGGTCCAATAATAATTAATTTTATTTTTCTTTTTTGTTTTGTTTTATAAAAAAGTGTAAAAGTGTGAATGTTTGACCTTATAATATTTAGTTTTGTTTTTGTTTTTTATTTTATTTTTATAAAAAAGTGTAAAAGTGTGTGAATGTTTACTTAGCAAAATGTGATTAGTGGAGTTTGAACCCCATCTTCGCCTAGAAAGCTGATACACCTACCACTGGACCAACGGACTACATAGTATGTGGATTCGGACATATCTAATTATATACGTTTTTCGAATTTTTTATTTACAAATATAGAATCTACGCAAAAGCTAGTGGGTTCGACTAGGGGTGTGCATCGGTCGGTTCGGTTCGGTTTTACGTGTTATTGGTTCGGTTTATCGATTTTTAATTTTTAAATATGTAAAACCAATAACCAACCAATAAGATATTTTCTTATTGGTTTCGGTTTATCGATTTTTGATCCTTAACGGTTCGATTTTCGGTTTAACCAATAAGAAAATACTTATAAAATAGAAATAGTAACAACTAACATAAAAAAATGAAATTTTAATTACCGTCAAAATCTATGCAGCATTTTAGTTTACAAGAATCTTCAAACTTGAACTGAATGTTAGTTAGGAAAAAAATTGAATCCTAATTGTTGGAAGCTATAAATGCTTCAAGGCTTTTATTACGATAATAGCCGAACTTTATATTGTGCCTTTGTTGTCCTGAATAGGTTAATACTTTGTGAATCACTAAATTATAAATTAGTAATGCATATAATCTATATACATACACATATCTATATATATATAGAGAGAGAGGAGAGATAGATAGATAGCTAAAGAGAGAGAGATATATTTAAATATATAACATAAATAGGGATAAAACAATAACTTAGTGTATCGTTATTGGGTTATCGGTTTAACCGATAACCCAATAAGCTAAAACCGATACCGAACCGTTTATCCAATAAAATTTTTTATAAAACCAATAAAAAACTGTTAACCCGATAACCCAATACCAATAATCCAATAACATTTTTATCGGTTCGGTTTATCGATCAATTCGATTTTTGCACAGTCCTAAGTTCGACCGAACCCCCATACAATACACTAGCTCCGCCCCTGCTTATAATAAGGTTAGGTTCCACTCAGCAAAATAAAGTCCAGTGGATATTATTCCCATGTTATGATTTGGCCCTGTTTTTACTTTATCATCATCTGTATATGCATTATAATCTAGTTACAGTAAAATGTATCTTTTTTCTTTCAATTTTTGTCACAATTTCTATTTAAAAAAATGATTATTTACTTCCTGATCCTTATTTCTTTTCTTCTCGTAGTCAAGACGAATCACATCTACCTTGAGGCCTCGGAGAAGACGTTTCTCCTTTAGTTCAGTGTACAAGTCATATGTGACCTATAATAATTCATTGGCATTTGAAACTGAACTACAAGGAGTATTTGAGGGTGAATGTCACTATAACCAACTTCAACTACAACATGAATTACATGCTATGAACTTAGTTTCCAACGTTCCAACTTCGACAACCTCGCTTAGCTATTTAACTTAATTACAAGTCATTAACTCCTTGTGGAGCAATAAGTAAGCTCTCTTTATATTGTAAAATACTTTATTGATAAATACGTAATATGACTAATCTCCTTGAATTATTACAAATGACATTGCTATGCTTCGGTGTCGATCTGAAATTCTATAACGATCTGCTCATGCAAGCCGTTTCCAGTCTGAGCTGCTTTTCGACAAGGATTTTCGACTTTTTCATTTGAAAATGGGTGGGCTTTTCCACACAGAGTTCTTTTCAATGGTGATAGCTGTGTAATGTCACAACCTGATTCATATCTGTATCTGTCAAATACTGGTACCATATGAAAGGTTCTTGGCTAAAGCTAGTGGTGCTCTCCGCGACATGTTTCTTTGCGTTTGAAGAGTTGTATGTCTGGACAATCTTATGACTGTGGGTATGCTCAGGGGCGGAGCTAGGGTGTTGTATGGGAGTTCGGCTGAACCAACTAACTTTTGTGCAGATCCTATATTTGTAAATAAAAAAATTTGAAAAACGTATATAATTATATATGTCCGAATCCACATACAATGTAGTCTGTTGGTCCAGTGGTAGCTTCCCAGGCCGAAGATGGGGTTCAAACTCCACTAATTACATTTTGCTAAGTAAACATTCACACACTTTTATACTTTTTTATAAAAACAAAATAAAAAACAAAAACAAAACTAAGTATTATTAGGCTTGCTCTTAGCCTTTTACAACGGTCAACATTCACACTTTTACACTTTTTTATAAAAACAAAACAAAAAAGAAAAACAAAATTAATTATTATTGGACCCATAATTATTAAAGAAAGGAGAAAAAAACTTTACCAAAATCCCAATACATCCGGCAGAAACCTTTTCACTTTGGTCAATTAGGCTCTTGCCTCTTCGTTTCTTCGAACAAGAAACGTCAAACGAGTTATTATTTCTCCAAATTGCACTTTTGCTGCTCTTCCAAGGCTTGTAATGTGGTTTTCATTTCTCTTTCAATTTTCGCAGATGCTAGATTGTTTATTGCTAGTTTCATAGTTTTGCATCGGAATTCATTAGTCACGACCAATAAATTGTGATTAGATTTTCCAATTTGCTTTAGATTTTGGGTTGAAGTGTTTTAGTATGAATTGTTTCTGTAATTCTGTTGCAACATATATTTTTCCTATTTTGTGAATTGTGATTGCAACACAGTAGTGTTCATCGTTGATATGAAAAAAAAGTGAGTGAATCTTTCACAACGGAAGGTTTTTGAAGTTGGAACAAAGGTATAGAAAGGCTTAAAAAATATGTGGGTGAAGTGAATAGTGTTCATCATCGATGTTTCAAGATGTGGGTGAAGTGAAATAGTGAATAGTGTTCCGAACCCTCAAACTTTAAAGTCTGACTGCGCCTCTGGGTATGCTTCTTAAGTTCACAGTGATCTCAAGGTTGTATGAGAATAAATACCATTAAGAAATAGACAGAGTTAATTAGTATATGAGATGCGTGCAACACAAGATGCACATACTACATAGGGATGCACATAATGCGTACAAGATGCACGTATTGCACACAAAATGCACGGATAGCGCATGAAATATATGTGTGACTCACGCGTAACCTATTTTTTTATTAAATATTTGGGTCTTATTAATCAACTAGTAAATGTATCTGCACTTCGCACGATTAAAGAATAATTATTATATCTAAAAAATAATCAATAAATAAATAATAAACTAAATAAAGGTCAATCTATAGTATCTCTCTTTTTAGTTCTAATCTTGAAATTAAAAAGATATTAACACTGTTTTTTCAACTATAAAATGAATTATTTACACTTTGACAGAACAAAAAAGATTGATGATGTTGGTAAAATTTTAGAGGCTTCGAAACCTGCAAGACAATAACATCAAATGACACTGATCAGTCACATTAGCTAACAATCTAGTCATACATTGATCGAAAAATTCTTAAATTTATAATTAGAAAATCTGGTGATTAATAGTAACGATTGTAGCTTGTTATATTGGCTATTGGACTGATCTCCATCAACTGATTCTTTATTCATAGGTGATAAACTTTTATTTTTTTAAAAAATAATTAAATGAAAAGAACAACACATTTTTCTCCAGAAATATTAAGTTGTCTAATTCCTTTTTAAGTGCCTGCTTCGTTTTTTCGAGATTTAATTTGACTAATTCTCAAAACTAATTAGATTAGATTAGATTAATTCAATAAAATTAAAAATTTAAATATTTAAAAATTATATTAAAAATATTATAAATTGTAATTTTTTAAATTTGATTATAAAATATATCTTAAATTGTTAATCAGTATTTGTATAGCTCGTTTGCCTCTAAAAACTAAAATCATGCACTTATTTAGAAATGAAATAAATATATTGATAAATATTATACTGATATATGTTAAGTTGATATGGAGTCAGGAGTGTAACCCATTGAAGATCTCCTTGAATCTTGTAAAGAATATAACATTGTTTGCATCCTCATTTATTATGATTCTTCATTGTCCCTCACAACTTTTCATAGTCTCTTTTTTCTCAGTTATAACACAAAAAAATATTATTATAGAAGAGAAGACGAGCCAAAATTGGTGAAAAAGAAAACTAAAAAAGAAAATGAGATAATGAATCAAGTAGGGGTATGCATCGATCGGTTCGGTTCGATTTTACGTGTTATTGATTCGATTTATCGGTTTTTGGTTTTTAAATATGTAAAACCAATAACCAACCAATAAGATATTTTCTTATCGGTTTTGCTTTATCGGTTTTTGGTCCTTAACGGTTCGGTTTTCGGTTTAACCAATAAGAAAATACTTATAAAATAGAAATAGTAACAACTAACATAAAAAAATGAAATCTTAATTACCGTCAAAACCTATGCAATGCATTATAGTTTACAAGAATCTTCAAACTTGAACTGAATGTTAGTTAGGGAAAAAATTGAATCTTAATTGTTGGAAGTTATAAATGCTTCAAGCTTTTTATTACGATAATAGTCGAACTTTATATTGTGCCTTTGTTGCCTTGAATAGGTTAATACTTTATGAATCACTGAATTATGAATTAGTAGTGCATATAATCTATATACATACACATATCTTTCTCTATAAATAGATAGATAGATAGATAGATAGATAGATAGATAAATAGATAAATAGATAGATAGATAGATAGATAGATAAAGAGAGAGATATTTAAATATATAACAAAAATAGGGATAAAATAATAACTTAGTGTATCCTTATTGGGTTATCGATTTAACCGATAACCCAATAAGCTAAAACCGATACCGAATCATTTACCCAATAAAGTTTTTTATAAAATCAATAAAAAAATGTTAACCCGATAACCCAATAATATTTTTATTAGTTCGGTTTATCGATCGGTTCGATTTTTGCACGACCTAGAATCAAGTACCATGTCATTGCTTATAAAATGTGACATATCACTTTTGTTGAGATCAGTTTTGCCTGACAACGAAAAAAATATGTACCATATTTGATTGGATATTAATGTTATAATTTTTTTATGACATTATTTTATGTTAATTGAAAATGGAATACTTTGAATTAGGAAGAAAGAAAACATATACGATAAAAATACCAAACTAATTTCACCAATGGAGGAAGGAACAACAACACTGTTAAAAATACTTAAATGAATTTGAGGAAACTTCCGCACAACACTTCTTACCCAAAGAATCTATGAAATGAACTTTCCACCACAACTTTTGATCCCATCAATAAAGTAAATGTTGAAAAATCTTAGGCTAATATGAAATAATTCTTTTATACATTATATATGTATACGTATTGTATAATACAAAAGACAAAAGAGATAAAATTATTGAAAAGGTTTTAAAAAATAATAATGAGAATATTTGAAATGCAAATCTATTTTTCTTCCTTTAAAGTTTATAGAATTATTTTTAGTGTTTTACTTTTTAATATGAATAATGCACTTGGTTATTTAACATAAACATCATTTTCATTCTCAATAAAAATTTGTATGAAAAGGAAAAAAACTACAAAAAGCAAGAATACGGTTATATGTGCATTTAGTGATTGATGAATCAAAATCCCTAATTTGTAATACTTGCCTTTTCTATTTTTGTTTTATTTTATATTTCGTTTGTTTCTTTGCTTTCTTAGGGTGCATTTGTTTTTTTTTTTTCTAAGATTAAGACGTCTGAATTTGAATGGATATCTGAATGATTAAGATGCTGTATCTAGATCTGAATTCTGAATGATTAAGACTGTTTGTTTTTTAACATCTGAATTATGTAATTTATTTATTTGTAACAAATATTTAATTCAAATTTAAAAAGTAATAAAATATTATATTATATGAAAAAAATATTACATAAAGTATTAACTTAAACAACAAAATTATTATTTGAATGATAATTAAAATATTTAAAGATAAATATATTATGTTAAATATAATTATTGAATTATTTAAATTATTAAAAAAATATATATAGATTAAAAATTATTGTGATATGATGTAATTATAAAAAAATTAAATTCAACATAAAGTAATCTGTCAATTAAACTGATCCAACAAACTAAAATAATTAATCAGATATAATTTTGACTTAGATGCATAAATATTAAAGTATTTGAATAACTAATTAATACAAGAATGGACACATATTTATTTGTTAACCATGAAATCTGAGTGAAAATATCATTAGTAAGCTCAATGTTACGATATGAACAGACACACATAAGATTCTATTATCCAAAGAATTACAAATTTTATAATCAAAACAAAAA
>NC_061122.1:24067770-24073538 GCF_002878395.1 Capsicum annuum | reverse complement strand
TCCAACAAACTAAAATAATTAATCAGATATAATTTTGACTTAGATGCATAAATATTAAAGTATTTGAATAACTAATTAATACAAGAACGGACACATGTTTATTTGTTAACCATGAAATCTGAGTGAAAATATCATTAGTAAGCTCAATGTTACGATATGAACAGACACACATAAGATTCTATTATCCAAAGAATTACAAATTTTATAATCAAAACAAAAAATTGCAAGCAGAAATTTAGAGTTTAGCAAATAATAAATATACAAATTGATAACTAAAATATTTATAAAATTTTTTGGTGAATCATACCTAAAAGAGAAGGAAAGCAAGTGAAGAGGAAAAGAGAGAGAGAGAGAGAGAGAAACGTGAAGAGAGGGAGAGATAACGTGAAAAGAGAGAGGAAATAATAAAGTGAGAGAGTTAGGGATTATGTTTTAAAAAGAGTCTGAATGTTATTCAGACTTCTTTTCATATCTGATCCATTCAGATGTTTTCAGATACATTAAGAGACTCTTTTAAAAAAATAAACAAATGAACTTAATGGGCTGAAGTCTGAACCATTCAGATTCAGACCTCCATTAAGTGCAAACAAATAAGGCCTTAGTGTATTCTATTTTATCTATTCAACTTAAAATATCTCTTTTGTAAAACATAATATGTACATACCCTAATAATAATACTAATCAATATATATGCCTCTCTATGACCACCATTTCTATTTATCTTTTTTCTCCTTTCTTTGAAATTTTTTCTTATTTTAAAATTAAAGAATTAGAAATATTCTACTCTACTTATTGAGTATCATTAATAATTATTAACAATTATTATAGTTAAGTTAAGAAAGAGTTGAAAAGCCTATTAGCTTTTAACTTTTTCATCGGTGCTTCTCCCATTATCAAATTGAGGATATTTATTTACTTTAAGTTGTGTCATTAATAACGAATAATTACTCGCGTTAATTAGGAAGCCCAAAAATCTCTTCAGTTTTTATCTTTTGAGATACATATAAGTATAGAATGGGCATGAGAATACTATGTTTTGGATAGATGAAAAAATTGAAGGAAAGGTGTCTTTAAAGTTTTGAATGAAGGATTGGTGACATTGACCAACTTAAAGGGTCAAACATAATTAAAAAATTTGATTAGGTTAATTGTAAACTTGACTAATATTCTTCAAAATTTTTAATCTTTTTAAAAATATGAATTAACCCACACGCACAAAACTTTCCTCTCTCTGTAAATCAATCTCTCTTCTCTCTTTCTCTAGATAGTTTCTCTTTCTAACTTCTTCCAACCAACAACTTTTCAAATTTCTCCTTTCAATCTTGTGCAACTTCAACCTCTGACAACAAATAATTTTGAGTTCTTGCCCGTTCCTTTTTTTACTTTCAACCATCAGTCGACGTGACAATATTCTCTGGCGATAACAACTTTGAGTTCTTCATCGTTTCTTTTTGATTTTTATAAGTAAAAAATTAGGGCTTTTAAGTTTTAACGAAAACAAGGAACTTGATTTGTTGTTGTTTGTTATTTTTTTATGTTTTATTATGTTTTTTGTTATTTTTAGTTGAATTTCTCATCTAAATGTGTCTGTTACTGCTACTTTTTAACAATGGATAAAACATGTAACGTGAATCCAACAAATGAGTAATCTGTTGCAATATATATGATTAATTTGTTGCACAGATTAGTAATTTGTTGCAACATATATGACTAATATGTTGCGCAAATTAGTATGTTACAACATATATGACTAATATATTGCAACATATATGATTAATCTGTTGCAACATATATGACTAATCTGTTGCAACATATATGACTAATTTATTGCAACAGATGAGTAATATGTTGCAATATATTTGACTAATTTGTTGCAACAAATGAGTAATCTGTTGCAACATATATGAATAATCTGTTGCAACAAATTACTCATCTGTTGGATTCATTTTATAATGTTGTAACAAGAATCCAACATATGGTCATCTATTGCAACAGATTAGTTATATATTGCAATAACTTACTCACTTGTTACAATAGATGACTCATATGTTGGATTCATGTTGCAAGTTCTATCCATTATAGCAGTAGCAGATACACCAAATAAGAAATTCAACAAAAATCATAATTTTACTTACAAAATAAGCTATGAAGTAATGTCCAAGTGATATACGAACAAAATTTGACCTAATTTTTTTTTTCAAAAATCTCAACACGAGCACAACGAATAAGTAAAACACATGAAAAATTTTATGAAATGAGTAAAGAAGACAAAAATAATATACCATACATCAAATGCAAAAAGATCAAGGGGATAAACGTTTGAGTTCTCCTAACAATATTTAAGTTCCCTAGTATTTTAATTGTTTTTTAATAGTTGACTCATCTATTACAACAAATTTTCTATCTGTTTGATAATTTTCAACAGATGGATCATCTGATGCAATATGTTAGTCATCTGTTGATTCAAATTAAGAAATTATTAGTAATCACTAAATTGATTTAGCTAAAATTAAAGATGTCTCTACACAATGGGACAAACATTTGTGTTCTCCTTAAAATATTTGAGTTCCCTAGTATTTTAATTATTTTCCAACAGATTATCTATTTGTTGCATCTATTGCAACAGATGTTTATAATTGGTTAGTCATTTGTTTATTCATATTAAGCAATTATTAATAATAACTAAATTAATTTAACTAAAATTGAAAACTAGTCTTTAATACAAGACCTTAGACAAGGGGACAAATGCTTGAGTTCTCCTAAAAATATTTGAGCTTTAGTATTTTAAATCGCTTTTCAACATATATCTTGTCTATTTAATAATTTTCAATAGATGAGTCATATGTTGCAACAATTTAGTCATTTGTTGCAATAGATATCTATATTTGTTTGATAATTTTCAATAGATGAGTTAGCTATTGCAACAGGTTAGTCATATGTTGCAACAGATATCTATATCTGTTTGGCCATTTTTAACAAATGTCTTTAACTATTTGGTCTTTTTCAAAAGATTACTCATCTATTGCAACATGTTATTCATCTATAAGCCATTATTAGTAATGACTAATTGATTTAACTAAAATAAAATATGAATTAATAAGGTCAATTACAGTTTCAATTAATCTCATGGTAATTACACGATCAGCTAAGTATGTTCGTCCTGAGTAGAGTGTTCAATTGACCAATTTTCTTTGAAATTATTCAAATTAATCCATCATTAGAAATAACTATATTGAATGAACTGAAATTAAAGATGAATTAGTAAGTTCAATTACGATTTCAATTAATCTCATGATAAAAATGGTGTATTGATAAATAATGATTTGTTAGTATTTCTATTGAATAAATCTTGTTATTGATTTTGTTTTCAACAAATAAACAATCTGTTGCAATAGATGAACCATATGCTGCAAAAATGAATCAATTACTCTAGCAGATGAGTCATATGTTATAACAGAAAGGTCATCTGTTGAAACAGATGGACCATATGTTGCAACAAACAGATCATCTGTTGGAAGAACTCAAGGGTCATGATTTTTCGATCATTTAATTAAAAAAATAATTCGTAAATAAATAATATGAAAAAAAATGATAAACACAATTTTGTAGTTATTTAATTTAAACAACTAAAATACCAAAAAGATGAAAAGTTATGACTTTTCACCTTTTTTGTAGTTAAATTTATTTTTTAATTTAAATAATAAAAAAGTCACCAAGTTCGATTTAATTAAGAGATATAATTATTAAAAAGGAGGTGAACGGTCGTGATTTTTTGTCTAACACACTGCACTACTCACTCATTCAATCTTTTATAAATAGGTCTCCTCAGCTCTATCTCTTGCATCTTGTCTTGCATAAAACCGCCATTATATCTTCAATCACTTCTCTTTCAAAAATAAATTTCTTATTTGTCTGTTGAGGTATGTTTTATTTTCTTGTTCTAATATAAAAATTATTAACATGCATCTATTTTCTAGTTAAGTTTCACATTTTTTTGTTAAACTACCAGTTGGTGCTATATGTGGTTTAGTGTTTTACGTTATTTGTTCATGCATGTTCTAGATATGACTGATATGATTTGGTACATGGCGATTCTGCTTGACACCGTGTAGAAACTTGAAAGGCTGGTTCATTAACTCGAGTGAGAGTTGGGCCCCGCAACAACAAGGGTGCTTCATGGAATTCGAAGACTGAGGGGTCTGCTGCCCAATGGATTTTTGATTGACAATAATAATAATAATAATAATAATAATAATAATTATTAGGTTATATATTTTTTTATCATTTGTAATTTATTCGGATCTACCTAATGTTGTAAATATTTTTTATGTAATGAATGAGAAAATATTTATTTGATCGACTGAGTTTATTTTTATTTTTTTTCATTCTGCCTATTTTTTTAAGATGTTGAGAGGTGTAGGTTTTTGAGCATTTGGGAGTGGAAAGAGTCAATTACAAGAAAGAAAGTGTTTGGTTGAGAGCAAGGTCATAGACTAAAATTAAATAACAAAACAAGATTATTTACTATTACAACAAAATTAAAGATAGATTGATAACAGATGGCCCATCTATTGCAACAGATGGGTAATCTATTGGAAATGACTAAGTAGATAAATACATCTATTGCAATAGATTGATCTTCTGTCGCAACAAATTAGTAATACGTTAAAAATGACCAGACATATAAAGACATATGTTGCAACAGATTAGTAATCTATTAAAAATGACAAATAGATAAAATCATATGTTGCAACAGATTGGTCATCTATTGAAAATGACCAACACATAAAGACATTTGTTCCAACAGACGACCAATCTATTGCAACATATGTGTATATCTGTTTGATAATTTTCAATAAATGACTTATCTATTGTAATAGGTTAAATCTGTTGCAATAGGTTATATACTTAAATGATCATGTAATTACTATGAGATTAATTGAAATTATAATTATTAAATCAATTTAGCTATTACTAATAATGACATAATTTGAACCATTTCAAATAAAATTAGTCAATTGATCACTCTACTCAAAACGAACACACTAAGATGATCGTGTAATTAATATGAGAATAATTGAAATCGAAATTGAACTTATCAATTCATCTTTAATTTTAGTTAAATCAATGTTGTTATTACTAATAATGTCTTAATTTGAATTATTTAAAATAAAATTGATCAATTAACACTTTATTCAAGACGAATACACTTAGATGATCATGTAATTACTATGAGATTAATTGAAATTGTAATTAGATGATCATGTAATTACTATGAGATTAATTGAAATTGTAATTAAATTATCAATTCATCTTTAATTTTAGTTAAATCAATTTAGTTATTACTAGTAATTGCTTAATTTTAATTATTTCAAATCAAATTGGTCAATTGATCATTCTACTTAAGATGAAACACTTAGTTGATAATGTAATTATTATAAAATTAATTGAAATTGTAAGTGAACTTACTAATTCATCTTTAATTTTAGTTAAATCAATATAGTTATTTCTAATTATGGCTTGGTTTGAATCATTTCAAATAAAATTGGTCAATTGATCACTCTACTCAGGACGAACACACTTGGTTGATCGTGTAATTACCATGAGATTAATTGAAATAGTAATTAAACTTATTAATACTAGTTAAATCAATTTAGTTATTACTAATATAATGGCTTAATATGAATCAATAGATGACTAAGATGTTGCAAAATATGAGTAATCTGTTGAAAATGACCAAACAGATAAAGACATCTGTTGCAACAGAT
>NC_061122.1:24044693-24067670 GCF_002878395.1 Capsicum annuum | reverse complement strand
ATTAAAATTGTAATTATTAAATCAATTTAGCTATTACTAATAATGACTTAATTTGAATCATTTCAAATAAAATTAGTCAATTGATCACTCTACTCAAAACGAACACACTAAGATGATCGTGTAATTAATATGAGAATAATTGAAATAGTAATTGAACTTATCAATTCATCTTTAATTTTAGTTAAATCAATGTAGTTATTACTAATAATATCTTAATTTGAATCATTTCAAATTAAATTGATCAATTAACACTTTACTCAAGATGAATACACTTAGATGATCATGTAATTACTATGAGATTAATTGAAATAGTAATTAAAATTATCAATTCATCTCTAATTTTAGTTAAATTAATTTAATTATTACTAATAAATGCTTGATTTTAATTATTTCAAATAAAATTGGTCAATTGATCATTCTACTTAAGACGAAATACTTAGTTGATCATGTAATTACTATAAAATTAATTGAAATTGTAAGTCAACTTACTAATTCTTCTTTAATTTTAGTTAAATCAATATATTTATTTCTTATTATGGTTTGGTTTTAATCATTTCAAATAAAATTGGTCAATTGATCACTCTACTCAGGACGAACATACTTAGTTGATAGCGTAGTAACCATGAGATTAATTAAAACTGTAATTGAACTTATTAATTCATGTTTAATTTTAGTTAAATAAATTTACTTATTACTAATATAATGTCTTAATATGAATTAATAGATGACTAACATGTTGCAAAAGATGAGTAATCTGTTGAAAATGACTAAATAGATAAAGACATCTGTTGAAAATGACCAAACAGATAAAGACATTTGTTGGAAATAACCAAACAAATATAGACATATGTTGCAACAGATAACTAACCTGTTGCAATAAATGACTCATCTATTGAAAATTACCAAACAAATATAGACATCTGTTGCAACAGATGACTAAGTTGTTGCAACAGATGACTCATCTGTTGAAAATTATCAAACATATAGGATATATGTTGAAAAATAATTTAAAATACTACAGCTTAGATGTTTTTAAGAGAACTCAAATATTTGTCCCCTTGTCTAAAGTCTTATCTTTAATTTTAGTTAAATCAATTTAGTTATTACTAATAATTGCTTAATTTGAATCATTGTAAATAAAATTTATCAATTGATCATTCTATTAAGGAAGAATACATTAATTGAAATTATAAGTGGACTTATCAATTCATCTTTAATTTAGTCAAAATCAATTTAGTTATTACTAATAATGACTTAATTTGAATCATTTCAAATAAAATTGGTCGATTGATCACTCTCCTCGAGACGAATACACACAGTTGATCATGTAATTACTATGAGATTAATTGAAATTATAAGTGAACTTATCGATTCATCTTTAATTTTAGTTATATTAATTTAGTTATTACGAATAATGTCTTAATTTGATTAATTTCAAATAAAATTAGTCAATTGATCACTCTACTCATGACGAATACACTTAGTTGATCATTTAATTACTATGAGATTAATTGAAATTGTAAGTTTATGTTTAATTTTAGTTAAATCAATTTAGTTATTACTAATAATGACTTAATTTAAATTATTTCAAATAAAATTGGTCAATTGATCACTCTACTCGGGACGAATACACTTAGTTAATCATAATTACGATGAGAATAATTGAAATTGTAAGTGAACTCATTAATTCATGTTTAATTTTAGTTAAATCAACATAGTTATTACTAATAATGACTTAATTTGAATCATTTAAAATAAAATTGGTCAATTAATTATTCTACTAAGGATGAAACACTTAATTGATCATGTAATTATCGAGATTAATTGAAATTATAATTGAACGTACTAATTCATCTTTAATTTTAGTTAAATCATTATAGTTATTTCTAATAATGGTTTAATTTGAATTATTTCACGTAAAATTGATCAATTAATCATTCTACTCAGTGCGAAACACTTAATTGATCATGTAATTACTATGAGATTAATTGAAATCGTAATTGAACTTACTAATTCATCTTGAATTTTAGTTAAATCAATATAGCTATTTCTAATGATGACTTAGTTTGAATCATTTCAAATAAAATTGGTCAATTGATCACTCTACTCAGGACGAACATGCTTAGTTGATCGTGTAATTACCATGAGATTAACTGAAACTGTAATTAAACTTATTAATTCTTATTTTATTTTAGTAATCAATTTAGTTATTACTAATAATAACTTAATGTGAATCAATAGATGACTAACATGTTACAACAGATGAGTAATCTGTTGGAAATGACCAAACAAATAAAAAAATCTGTTGAAAATAACCAAACAAATATAGACACCTGTTGCAACAAATGACTCACTTGTTGCAACAACTAATTCATCTATTGAAAATTATCAAACAGATATAGACATCTGTTGCAACAGATGACTAAGTTGTTGCAACATATGACTCATCTGTTGGAGATTACTAATTAGATAAAAGATGTGTTGAAAAGCAATTTAAAATACTAAAGCTCAAACATTTTTTAGGAGAACTCAAACGTTTTTCCCCTTGTCTAAGGTCTTGTCTTCAATTTTAGTTAAATCAATTCAATTATTATTAATAAATGCTTAATTTGAATCAACAAATGACTAACCTGTTATAAGTATTTATTGCAATAGATGACTAACTTGTTGCAACAAATAGGTGATCTATTGGAAAATAATTAAAATACTAGGGAACTCAAATATTTTTAGGAGAACTCAAATATTTGTCCTATTGTCTTAAAAACTTGTCTTTAATTTTAGCTAAATCAATTTAGTTATTACTAATAATTGCTTAATTTGAATCAACAGATGATTAACATGTTGCAACAGATGATTTATCTATTGAAAATTATCAAACAGATAGAAAATCTGTTATAATATATGGGTCATCCATTAGAAAGCAATTAAAATACTAGAGAACTTAAATGTTTTTAGGAGAGCTCAAATGTTTGTCCCCTTGATCCATTTGCATTTGATGTATGATATACTATTTTTGTCTTCTTTACCTGTTTCATGAAATTTTTCATGTGCTTTACTTATTCGTTGTGCCCTTGTTGAAATTTTTAAAAATTTTTTAGGCCAAATTTTGTTCGTATATCACTTGGACATTACTTCATATGTGATTTTGTAAGTATAATTATGATTTTTGTTGAATTTTTTATTTGGTATATCTGCTACTGCTACAATGGATAGAACATGCAACATGAATCCAATATATGAGTCATTTGTTGCAACAAGTGAGTAATTTGTTGCAACATATGACTAATCTGTTGTAACAGATGACCCATATATTGGATTCATATTACAACACTATCATACGAATCCTACAGATGAGTAATCTGTTGTATTAGATTAGTCATATATGTTGCAACAGATTACTCATCTATTGCAACAGATTAGTCAACATGTTGCAACATATTACTCATCTGTGCAATAGATTAGTCATATATGTTGCAACAATTACTCATCTGTGCAACAGATTACTCATCTGTTGGATTCAGGTTACATGTTTTATTTATTGTTAAAAAAATAGCAGTAGTAGATACACATAGATGAGAAATTCAACTAAAAATTATAATTTTACTTACTAAAATCACCTATAAGTAATTCTCAAGTGATATACAAATAAAATTTGACCTAAAAAAATTTGATCAAGTAGCAATAGTAGCGGTAACAATAATGTTCAACCATAAGAAGATGATGATGATGAACAAGAAGAGATGATAATGAAGAACAAGATGATGATAATGAAGAAGAAGATGATGAATAAAGCAACAACAATGAACAACAAAAATCACGAAGAGAGATAAAACTACAATAAATGAGAAAAGAGAGAGAAACGTGCCTTTTTTCCCTCCATTTCTAATTATATTAGGTTTTACATTGGATCAAAGTATAAATTAAAAAACTTGTGTGTTATTTTTAAACTTTTCTTACTTTCTTAATCCTTAATAAAATACTTGTCACCTCCACTCAATTATTAAGACTTGTGTCACCCACACCTCATTTTAAAGCTCTTTTGTCACCTAGAGGTCAAAGCCCCTGGATAAATGAGGAAAAGGTCAATTTTTATTTCATGACCATGAAATCAAATATAGGATAAATTTTTATGGATATTGCAAATGTCCACAATACATAAATACAGCTTAAAAAGATTTCGAGTGTTTGAAAGTGAATCTACTATAAAAAAATGGTAAGTTTCTCGACCTTTGTTATACAATTTTTTTTAAAGTTCCTGAAATTATATACCGCATGATGATTTTTTATTTGATAATAGTATTTTCAAATTTTTACTTATGAAATGAGAAATGAAAGAAGAAAATGAATTAGTCTTTGAAGAGTGGCAACAATTATGATATATTCTTGAATAACAACAAATTGTAGATATTGTGAATCACTATCGTTTTTGTTATCGTCAAAAGATATTATTCTCTTAATTGTGTTTGTTCTTATGGTTTTTAAAAAGGGCAGCTATGGGGAGAATCCGACAAAGAATCAAATCACAAAATCTATTGTAGGTAATAGGATAAGAAATTTTTTATTTAATATTATTGTACGTATTTCATAATGTAGTCCTATAACTAGTGACATTATAAGATAACTTTGTGAAAATAATCACATTAGCTTTTTAAGTTGTTACGTTTCTGGTTCTTATTTTATTCATGCTTTAGTTTGACTCAACGAATGAGATGAAGGCTATTGAATGGTCATCCGCTAGTAGGAGAGGTTGTCGACTAAAACTCAAAAAATTATGCATTGATTTCGTATTTTTTTTATTTTTTAATGATTAAAATTGTAAGAATAATGTTACAATATATTTTTTTTTCATGTGTTCTCTCCATGATTTTTCTTTATTTTTTATATTTTATATGAATTTCTGATTTTGTAAGTTTGGAATTATTTTGGTTCAAAATAATAACTTATGACTTTGTTGGATATATTTTTTTTTCTTCCTTTACTTTCTTAGCATAAGAATGATGTTGCTTTATATATTTTCATTATGTTCTCTCTATGATTTCTCTTTATTTGTATTATATATGAATTTTATCGTAAGTTTTTAATTTCTTTAGTTAAATATAGTAACTTATCATTTTATTGGAAATCTCCTAGCTACTAACACTAGAGGAGAAGATAAAAAGAACAAAATAATATCTTATTATAATTATTTTAGTTGTAGTTATGATATTTACTAGCAACAATCAAAAAATGAGAAACAAATATATGTGAAAATGTATATGAAGGAAGAGCAAGAGACATATGCATTACTATTGAGATTATGAGAATTGAGAGGAGAGCAAGTGTCATGTTTTGTTGGAATAATTATATAAAGAGATTCATGCAATATTGTAACCTGTAAAATTTATTTTTACTTCTCCCATGATTAATTCAGTATTTTTACCTTTGCCTCATTATTCATTTAAAAATTCATGACGTATAACATGGAGCTTTGATTTAAAGAAGGTAAGATTTATTAATCTTAATCAATATCTTAATTAATCTTTCTAATATATATATTAATTTTAGCCTAAATATTAGAATATTCTAAATTTTTTTCTGAAGATTTTCATTTATAGTGAAAGATGTCCATCGTTTTTAGTAAATGAGGTGTGCTCTTTTGAGAAACAATGAGTTGTATATTACGATCAACAACAAATATTGAAAGTATTGTGTAATTTTTTATAGTGAATTTATTGTTGCCTCACTAAAAAAATCGATATGATGCTAGGAATAAGATCACATAATATCAACTTAAATTTTAAAATAAAAACAACACAAATTTGAAAAATGAAACTTTTACGCATGTCAAAAATAATTATATTTTCTTTAAAAGATTGATATAAATTAAAAAAGTAAACAATTAGTATAGAATAAAAAATTGTGAATTGATTGTTCTATCTTCCTTCCCAAAAGAGAAAAGTTGTTGAAAGACCATTAATATAGATTAAGATACTTGCACCTTTCAGTTTTTTAGGAGGAGAATTTGATAGTTTCTCTACCATTTTAATTATTTATCTCTTTGAATTTATAGGAGATAATGTTGAGGTCTTTAGATGGTAAGAAGATTCCTTAATTAAGAAAAAATTAATTATTTAAAATTTTGTAATAAAATTAGGAGAAAAAAGGGGAAGTAAATCATAATTAAGAGCTTAGAAGACTATTTTTCTTTTTTAGAATTTATTTTTAAGAAATTCTCATTTTTTAAAATTGATTTGTAATATATCTAAAAATCCAAATATTTTTATATATATATATATATATATATATATATATATATATATATATATATATAAAGGAGAGTTTAGTCTCATTCTATGTGGCATGTCTTAGAGGCCTCCAATGTCATTTATTTATTTTTTTTTGTGTTTTTTTTGGACTATTTTCTCCTATTTTTAGCTTAACAAATTATTTAAAATTAATAAAAAAATCCTCCATTAATGTCTATATTATAAAGTGTCAACACTTTATTACTTCATACTAAATACTCTATTATGATTAAGGTTGTAGTGGGCATTCATATTCTCCTTTATTACTATCCAAAACGTTTCTAATCACAATTTTCCACTTATTCTTTTTCAATGTAACTTCTTTCGGAACCTTTAACATTTTATATTTATAGCAATTTCTTTTGTATTATTGACAGTTTTAATCTTTCAGCTTCCGCATTAATAATCTTCACCTGTAATCTTACCACATCCTTTAAGATATTCTATATATAAGTCTAGACTAAGTTGTCTTCGTCCTATTATTTTTTATTTATCTTCTTTCGGTTAGAAATTCTCTTTTCTAGATATATCTATTGTCATATGTAAATGAATGTGTGGTTTAAATCTCCTTCTTAATATGTTTAGTGGTTTGATGGAATATTTTATTTTTGATTTACTTGTCACATTTAGCCTTTGAGTACCGATAACTTATCTAGCTGACACATTAATTTTTTCAATGTTTAGATGATAATGCAAACTTTAGATATTGATCAGAAAGACATAATTGTTTCCTCTTTTTGTAGGTTACTTATTGTTAAAATAATGATTTAACAAATTATTTAAAATTAATAAAAATCCTCCATTAATGTCTATATTATTAGAAATTGCATATAACATGTTTAATATATAACATGGTTAGTATCTCATGTTATTAAACTCTTCTGCTTTCTCACCTTATTTATCACACATTTTTTTTATAATTTATCGTCATGTTGTGTCAGACTGTCAAGTGAATGGCCTTTTGAGGTGATGACTAACAAGCAAGCCTTTATCTTGGAAATGACTACCGTTGGCTTAGCACATATGTCGGGTTTGAGAGAATCCAGTGGCCATAATGCTGGGTAGATAGGTTGCCTGAGGAGATGAATGACATTAGAATCAGGGATGATAAGGTCTGCATATTGAAGAGCATATGCTTTTTGATTTTGTGTTTGTATAATTGGATTCTTTTTTCTTTTTAAGGTAATTTCATTCTCCTTTTCCAACTTTGTTCATTAGATTTAAAATGTTTATTTGTAGGACATGGAAGCAACAATTGTTGACGGTAATGGTACTGAGACAGGCCACGTAATAGTCACAACTATTGATGGTAGAAATGGCCAGCCAAAGCAGGTAACACTACTACCCAGTGCATTTATAGCTACAAAATTTAAGCTATGAATTTAAAAATCGTAGATATTACCAAGTAAAAGCCACAAAAATTTAAATTCTGAAGCTATTTATATATTCGTAAAAATTCTTAGCCACCAAAATTAAATTGATAAAGCTAATTTCTCATTTTTGCTACAATTACTAACAATTGTGACAATTGTTGCCTAAATTGCTACAACTTTGTTGCCACAGTAAAATTTTGTAGCTGGTTATAACTTTTTGTAACACAAAAAGTTACTGTAGCAACATTAACTTTTTAGCTAGAGTAAACTATTTGAAACAAACTATTGTAGCTAAATAAAATGTTTTGCTTCAAGATATAAAAAATTATAGCAATAGTTAAATGATATAGCCACGTCTTTTTTGCTCTGATAAAATTTAGTAGCTAACTATTATTTTTTTCTATGAATTAAAATTTATTGTAGTAATTAATAACTTTTTAGCCACAAATATAATTTGAAATAAAATATTGTAGCTAAATAAATCTTTTTGCTTGAAGTTATAAAAGAAATTGTTACAAAAGCTAAATGATATAGTCATAGATTTTTTGATATGGAAATAAGTTTCGTGGCTAAAATTATTAACTTTTATCACGTGTTGGAACTTGTTATAGCAATAATGATCTTTTAATCATGAAAATGTTATTTAAAATAAAAAATAACAGTGCAATAAATATTTTTGTTTTGAATATTAAGAAATCATGACAATAATTGGCTTAATATAATTGATAACCTTTTAGCCACAAAATATTTGAAATAAAATACTATAGATAAATAAATCTTTTTGCTTCAAGTTATAAAAGAAATTGTTACAATTACTAAGGGTCTATTTGAAAAGCTACTTGATAATTGAAAGTGTTGTAACTACTAGCCTAGTAATTATGCCAAAATATTTCTTTAGCACAGTGTAATTACAAGTGTACCATTAGATTGCACAAGTCAATTACATGTTTATATTAAAATTTTCAAATAAAGTTAATCGTTGAAAGTTAAAAATCATAAATATTTGCAAATAAGTGGAATTTTAAAGGATATTAACTCAGGTATTTATATTATATATTGTCTTTTGAAAACATATTAATTAACAAACACATGTTCTTAACTAATATTATAGAAAAAAATTAATATATTTTTCACATTAATATATTTTAATAGATTAATCATAAAGTTTAAAAGTACATACTTTCTTAAGAACATCATTAAATGCACGTTTGACGAAAAAATTAATACTATAAATATAATATAATAAATTACTATATATCTGACAAAAAGATAATCTATAAATTTTAATGAGTAAATGCACTGTTTTCATCCTGAACTATAAACGAAATTGATGAGACACACCCGAACTTAAAGGGGGTCCTATTACCCTCTTTGACTAATTAAAATCATATTTTTGGCAATCTTAGTGCCTACGTGACACATACATGAACCTTTAGTGTGGTGATTCACGTAGTGTGCCATTTATGTGCCACGTAGACACTAAGGTTGTCAAAAATATAGTTTTAATCAGTCCAGGGGGTAATAGAACCCCTTTTAAGTTGGACTGTGTCTCATCATTTTGTTTATAGATTAGGGTGGAAACACTGTATTTTCTCAATTTTAATTGCTAAAACGATGTGAAATATCAAATAATAATACTAAGCAAATAAATTGGAATAAAAATATAACTTAAGTTCAACTTTCAAAACGAAAAAAAAAATTAACATAACACACTTACGTAAAATTTCAACATAATGTAAATAAATATATATTTTTTTTAAAAAAGAAAATCATAAGTGTATAACCTTATTCGACAACGAATTCTAGTTTAATCTAAAAATTAGAATAATTAACACAATTATACTAAATGGAAAAAATAAACATAAACAAAAAATAAATAATACGAACAATTGCATAAAATCACAAGAAGTAAATATTAAAAAATGGGAAATAAGGAAATGAAATATAAGTACTGTAAATTAAAACATATATTTTAAAAAAATATTATAATAATAAAATAAAAAAATTAACATAATAGAAATAGAAAGTAAATCAATATTAAAATAAATAAAAATAAAAATAAAAGAATAAAACTAAAAAGTAAATAAAAATTAAAATAAATAACATAAAAATAAAAGGATAAAATTAAAAAGTAACCTTGAAATTACACCATGTAATTATCAGCGATTTACAACTCCTTCGTGAGAATTTAGAGAGTGTAATTATCCTTTGTCAATTACACCCAATTACCTGCTAATCAAGCAATTACCTGATCAACTAAGCATGTCAGACAGTATAATTACACTCAATTACACCAAATTCAATTTTCAGGGTGACTTTCTAAACTTGCCTTAAACGATAAGGTTATATACTTTTTGATACAATGAGGTTCGTGGCTAAAATTATGCACTTTTGTCATGTGTTAGAACTTATTGTAGCAATAATGACCTTTTGAACATGAAAAAAGTTATTTAAAATAAAAAAATTGCAACAAAATAAATAGTTTTTGTTTGGATATTAAAAAAGATTATGACAATAATCTAATTAATAATAACTATACAATAATATATAGTAACAAGTTTCATGAAAAATAATTTGGAATTATTATTGTAGTAAATTTGATAGCTAGTAATTATTTTTTAACCCCAGCTAAAATTTATTGCAGCAATGCTAATCTAGTGTATTTAGAGGTATTGATCATTTGATTCGATTCAATGTTAAATGACTACTTATTGATTTCAAATGTAATTTAAATAAATGGGTGATCGTATCTAATTGATGTTAATTAATTAATCATATCAAACTTAAATATAACTTCACTAAGTCTCACTGAAGTTTAATCTTGATCAAGCACTTTCAAAAATGTTATTTTGGCTCAAACTAAACATGTTCCATCATAATAATATATTTGTCGATCTAATGTATCGGATGTTACAGTTTGCAAGTCTTAAATACAACTTAAATATATACTTGATCATTTCAAAATTTAGAAAAAATTTCAATTAGTCTCATTCATATTTTATCCTGCCTAAGTGTTTTCAAAATTGTTATTTCACTTGGACATGATTTATTGAGACAATATTTTAAAAAAATTACGGTAATTAAAGATTTTATTATTCAACTTGATTTAATTTTATGGAATACTACTTGCAAGTTTCAAATTAGAATGTGCACAATATTGTTTAATAAATTTATTTATTTTGGGTAGTATTGGTTAAATATTTTTAAATTTTTATTTAAAGTAAGTTATATATATATATATATATATATATATATATATATATATATATATATTTCTGAGATAGTAAATTACTTGATATTAAGTGTCTCATTAAGTGTCAAACAAATACTTGATAATGATGTTGATGAAGTAACTTTTATTTTTATATTTAAAATAAGTTATTTAAATATTCATAATTGAAATTTTTTCTTTCATCAACTGTCAACTTTTTTAAGGGCATGATTTAAAACTTAATTGTGTAGTTTATGTGGGTCCCTTAATCTCGAAAAAATTATACACATTTTTTTTTTTACTTCATCCGTCTCAAGTTATGTGATACCTTTTGGAATTCAAATTCATATTCTTATTTAAAATCAAATTGAAATAATTGAATGTAGTGAAAGTTTGACTCCGCCATAATAGAGCACTTTAATACGAATTTGAATTCAGGTCATTAATATAAGAAAAATTGAATTGATACTTTTTATATGAAATTTCTATCTTAAAATAATTTTCAAACTTGAATTTTATTGTAACTAATAATCACAATATTATTTTCCTTCTCTGATTCTGTATAGGTAGATTTTCTGATATAGATAATTTTATTTTATTTTATAGTTTTCTATTTAAAGCTTACATTTTGTTTCATACAAATCATTCTAAATTCATATACAACAATATACCTAGTGCGGTTTAAGAAGAATAGAGACTTTATTCCTACCTTAAAATTTGAGAAAATCATTTCAATTATCCAAATAATTATGTTTTTGAATTACTATGTTTTAGTGTGTTTTGAAAGTATAAAATTAAATTAATAATAATCATAAAATTAACAAAGCACTATAAGTAAAAAACTTAAAAAAATAGGAGAAAAGATAACAAAATTAATGATATCATGAAGGATCAAAAAAAGCTGAAAAGAAATATATTTTGGAATAATATTTATTTCAAATAGAATATTAACTTTTTCCATTAACTTAAGTAAAGTATTTATTTGTTATTATTTCATTAGAGAAAATTTATTAGTTATTAATAATATAATTTATAAAAAGAAAGCAAAAATCATATATGTAGTAGTACTATAAGTAAGGAAACGTGAGAAAAAAAGGTAAAGGGAGTGAAAAAGGTCAAATAAAAAAAATCTTAAACTCTATCAAATCAAACAAATTTTTAAAGAATATCAAATCTAAATCTCTCTCCAACTATGGTCTTCTTTTCCATTTTAGAACCAAATCCCAAAATTTTTTCCCCCCAAAAAATCAAAAATTAAAAAGCCCAAAATTTTCCTCTAAAATTTTCAAACCTAATAAAATAATCTACTCCTACCACTTTAAATACCTAGATCCCTTTTCCCTCTTCCCACTTCTTTCTTTTCTTTGCCTCCTCTGATCCCTTTTCGCCTTTACCCTTACTTATTTTAGTTTGTGGTTCCATTTGAATTTTTATGTGTAATGTTTTGCTTATCAACTTTTTATTTTTATAGGTTCTAACAACATAGAAGTCTTCAAATAGATGAGATAAGTTTTTATAATATAAATATTGCATTGGATTTTATATATTTTTGTTAATGCAAAGATAACTTTTTTATATGCATGTGTTCTGAATGTTGATATTGAAATTTGATATTTTTTATTCGTGAGATTATACTGATTATTATTATTGTTGTATTGACATTTGAGATCTACATCTACATATTCTAAGTTGCTTTGCACTTTTTCTTGTTTTTATTTGTTAAAACTTAGGTAAAAGAATTATATAATACATATATATTTTTTCTCCTTGAAATTCCATGTGTACACACATTTACATATATAATTTGTTGGTCTTGATTTTCTTGGCGCTAATATATTTTATCATTATTGATAGGCATATTAATGAAAAAGGAGTAGGTAAATGACAAATTAGGACTAATGTTAATCAATTTAAGGTGCATTTGAAGACCTTGAAAGGAGAGATGGAAGAAGATTATGTTGCTTTGAGCTCAAACAAGATTATATCTGAAAAAAAATGTATATTGTGACTATTTTTAAAATTGTGAAACATAATTATATGTAACTTGACAATCGTATTGGAATCTCAAAAATGAATTCATAACTACTTTATGTAACTTCTATGATGAACAAAGTTAGTGAAAATTCTTTAATTTGTAATATGTAATTTTTAATTTCTTTAGTCATATTAAGAAATTCTTTGATTAATAATGTTTATGGTTGAATTCTTCAATTTATAGCAATAAATATTGTAGTTTAGCCACAACCTATATATTATAAAAAAAAATATGGCTATGCATTTTCACTTTTAATACAAAAAAAATTAGCTATAGTTTCTGTAATTCATAGCAAAAAGAATAAACTTTTAGCCATGTATAAAAATATTTGTGGCAAATATTTTAGTTCATAGCTATAGATTTTCTAATTTGTAACTAAATACAAATATTATTATCAGGAAATTAAAATATAAAATAACCACAATTTTTTATTTTTCATAGCAAACAAATCAAGTCTTTTGTCACAATAGAACATAGCGTGGTTATATATAAGAATTGTTATAGATTTTATTTATTGTGGCAACAAGGTAAAACTTTTTGCTACAAGTATATAATCTGTAACAAGAACATTTTATCATCACAGCTACAACACAATATCTCTGTAGCTGTAAGTATTACTCCTTAGCCACCGACCATGTAACGTCTGTAGCTAATTTGTAGTTACGCCACTTCTTGATACGAAAGCTACGAAAGAAAAAATTATAGCTAAAGTGTTTAGCCATGGAAATTTTCATATTTAGCTACGAGGTATTCTATAGCTATACATGTCTTATTTTGTAGTGTAATATGCCATGTCTCTCGCTTTAATTTTTATTCATTTTGTTGTTCTTGATCTGTTGAGAAGTTTGGTGGTTCCCGCATTCACTCTTCTTGTATTGATTGTAGAATTGATAATAAAAAGTGTGATAAATAATGTGAGGAAGTGAAAGAATTTAATATCATGAGATAATAATCATGTTGTACATTAAACACATTGTACCATTAGGATTTATCTTTTTTTTAGAATTTTAAAATTTTTTCTTCATTTCTCTTCACAATTTACTTACTAATTGAATATAAAAAGTCTCACACATTAAATACTCATTCAGAAGTGTTGCCCACTAATATGTAATAACTTTTAACTATATTAATCCTAAAACATTCTTTTCCTTGATGCTTAGTGAAGGATAATCAAGTGGGCAATTTATTTTTGCCTACTCATATTTTATTTTTGATACTATATATTTAATCTTCTCATTTTTTGGAAGGGTCTCATGGTATATTTTTTCTTTTTTCCTTTATTTTCTTTTTTGTTTTAATCTTATATTATATTCTTGATCCTTGAATTTAATGTATATTATCATCATCTTATAAAAATGATGATGCAGATGAAGTTGTTTGATATGAAGAGGTAAGACAAGAATTTATTTTTTCAATATCATTGTTATCTAAATTTTTGAGCTTTAAATTTTATTTTTTTTTTGAAATTGTTAAACTTTGAGAGAGTCTCATGGTATGCTTTTCTTTTTCCTTTTATTCATTTTTCTCATTTACTTTTTATATTAACAAAATAAAAAATCACTCACTTATTTCTTATTTAATTTTTTTTTCGAGAAAATGATCAAAAGCTTTCCAACCTTTACCCCAAAATCCAACTATACACCTATACTTTGCGGGGGTCCTATGATCTACCTGAATTATTTTAAAGTGAAACTATTACCCCCGAAACTATTTTAAACTATTTTAAAGTGGATAAGAAGAAAATTGCGTCCCTTCTAATGACCTTTAGTTTGGTTGCAATTATGACAGTCTTCATACCAGATGTTATAACATTTAAATGGGAGAATAAAAAAAAAATCTTCATAGCGTTAATATATTAATGAAAGGAGAGCAAAAGATATTAGTTAAATATACAAGAGCAATCCAAAAGACTTAAGCAAATAATATTATTTAAAGCTAAAAAGAAAATCACGAAACATTTTAAAAGATATAGAAGAAGCTATTTACAATTGTGTTCATTCTCATCAAAATAGTAAAATTATTTAATCAGCCCTTTTCATGGCCTTCCAATCCATTATTTCTTTCAGCAGGTGAGCCGTCTCCACCCTCCATGTTTCTTTTTTCTTTTTGTTCATTACAAATTTCAAGCACAATAAATAACTGAGAAGAAAAATTAACAAGACATAATATGAATAAGTAAACCCCTCAGTCCTTTATTGTTGCAGCAACACGTCACGTACTATTATTGTTCCTTCTTAATATGATCTCTCTTGAATGTGTCATGCCTCAACTTTTCATTGGAATTGAGTTGTCTTTTACAGGAGAAAGTTAAAGGAATTATATCATTTGAAGAAAGAGTTATTTGAATTGAGTAGCAGATCAAGATATGGCATCTAATTTTTTTTCCTTTAATATGAGATTCTACTCTCTTTTTTACTATATTTGTAATATAACTAGACTTCGTTAGAATATAAACTGTAGCACGTTCCAAGTTTTTTCAGTTTCAGAATATACTTCTAATTTTAGCCTTGGTATATAATTATTTGTAGGACAGTGAAGCAGTATGGGATGCGAAATCAAAGGAGAAGATCACTAAGCAAATTTTAAAAATTAAAAAACGTTGAAAGATTTCGAATCATTTTCTTGATTCTACATCTTAAAATTAATGTGCAACTACGAATAGAATTGCAAGTAGAAATTCGTAGAGATCTTAGTGATTATGTCATTATTGAAAGTAAATAATATAATACCAATAATTGTTTAATTTTCTTATACTATATTACTTAACGAACATTTTCCGGTCGAGACAGGGTTGCATCAGGGATAGACTCTTAGTCCGTTCCTATTTGCTTTGGTGATGGACGTGTTGATGTGGAGTATTCAAGGCGAGGTGCCTTGGTGTATGTTATTTGCGGATGATGTAGTGCTGATTGATAAGACGCGGGTGGGGGATGGGGGGTGAATGACAAATTGGAGGTTTGGAGGCAAACCCTTGAGTCAAAGGGGTTCAGGATGAGTAGGTCCAAGACGGAGTATTTGGAATGCAAGTTTAGTGACTTGAGGCAGGAGGATGAAGTGGTGGTGAGGTTGGACTCCGAGGATGTTTGTAAGAGGGATAGTTTCAAGTGTAGACACGTAATTTTGTCCCCCTCAAAAGTTCGATTTTATTCATTTCTACCTTATCATATCATGTACCCTCACCCACGTGATTACATCCCACAAAAATACAAAAAAAGTAACTCTCAACAAAATCCCTAACAAACTTTTATTCTTTTAACATCCTAACAACCCTCCCCAATAAGAAAATGACAAATCACCCTCTACTTACCCCTACCTAACCCTACCCCCCCTTCCTTTTTTTTCTTGTCCAAAAAGAAAGGACCAAAGGGGGAAAATACAATATATACACACATACACACAAAACAAAAAAGGGATACATAAGCATCACTCATCTTCAACCATACAAAAGGGTCATATACACATTCATCACCGAAAAAAAAAAACTTGGCCAGAATACGTGCAACAGTAGCAGCCAACGATGCCGGAGTCCGATGAACTCAACAACCAGCCACCTCTCTCTCTCTCTACCATCTCTCTCTCTCCAAAACTAAAAAAAAAAAGAAGCAGTGGCGCCGCCGTCCCCATCGGCGACAACAATGCCGGCGCTGTCACCGCTCCTGCTCTCCTCCTCCTCTTCCTCCGACCAACGTCACCGCTGCCTCCATCTCCCTCCCTGTTTGCTTCTCTCTCACCCCGACGAGCCTCGACGGACGTGACTACCAGTAGGCTGCCCGTCAAACCCTAGTTGTGCCATCGCCGCCATCAGCACCGACGAACCAGCAGTGCCGCCACCGGCGAAACAGCTCAGCCACCACCAATGAAATAGCTCCAGCTCCAGTCACCACTGGAGAACAGGCACCGCCGCCGTTCTCTCAGTCACCGGAGCTCATCGGAGCTCGATCTGCATCGGGTTTTGGGTTCCTGTTGTTTGTTGGGGGTCTTGGTTTTTTCTGTTTCCTGGTTCATCATCGATATTGGATTTCGAGTTGTCGTTATCAAATTGCGTCGTCGTTCTTGTTTGGGTTTCGTATAATAAAGTTTGTCTCACTGGTTTTGAAGTTGTCCTATTAGTTTTTCCCTATACTGAGCTAGATTCATCACAATCGAGGTTCTCCGGTCGAGTATTTTGGTCTTCGAATTTCTTTATTATCGTCAAGGATCAGTTTCATTGAGGTCCATTTCTACTACCGAATCTATATTTTATCTTGACTTTTTTTTGTGATGTTGTGGGTGTGGATGATTTATGTGTTGTGTGTTTGGTTTGAGTCTTCGTTGTTAGTATTTGTTCGATGATTGTGACGTGGTGATAGGTTTCGATATTATGTTGGAGAAATCACGATTACCGTGGTTGATTTGATTGATACTTATTTGATCATGTTGGTTGAAATAAATTTGGGGATGAGAATCAAAAATTGATAAAAGTAAATATTATGATATTTTTGATACATTATTGATGTTGAATGCGGTATGTTGTCGAGCGGGTAGGCAAACAGTAAGTTCGGGTAGGCAAGTTTAGGATTGGTGTAATGTGGGAATGATTGGAATATTTGTTGAATGTTTTGTTTATCGTATTTGGAAAGTGTATTTATTTAACTGGGGAATGCCCCGAGGTAATTTGTATTTACTCACCGGGGAATGCCCCGAAGAATTTTGTACGCTAAGGATGCTCGTGACAAGGCCCGAGGCATCGGGTAAAGCATGGTTTAGGACTAGTGTAGGTTATTTCAGTATTTTTATTTCGGGTTGTAATAATTGGACTGGACTTTACATTTTGTCTTGTTTTGTTATTGTGTGATTATTTTGCGTGCTTTGTGTGGTTTATGCATTTGTAACGTCAATTTAGCCGATACGCTCTGCCAAGTGACCGTGGTCAAGCCACGGGATCGAGGGGTGCCTAACACCTTTCCCTCGGTCAACAGAATTCCTTAGCTGTAATCTCTGTTCGCAAACCAGTTTAAGGAGTCAAATGGTTTTGGAAAGGATTTTCTAATGGTGACTTAGCACACCGGATTATGCCAAGTGGCAACTCTGAATAAACAATATAAATAGTCCTTTTTCGAAACAAATTTTCATCTTTGTCACTTAAATAATAAAACCCTTTCGAACTTAAAATAACCATTTTGGAGTACGTAAAAAGGGGTGTGACAGCTTCTGGCGACTCTGCTGGGGAAAATGACAAGTTTTCAGAGTTCGAGCTATTTTTGGAGTTGTATCGGCTTTGTTTGGCATTACGACTATATAAGCATTGTTTGTGATTATTGTTGACGTTATTTTCACTTTTTGTGTGTTTTTCGTGCTCTTTGTTTATAGTATTTATCTTATGTGTTACCGCTTTATACCTGGCATCATGAGTCCACCCCCTGGCCTTCTTTCTGCAACAAGTCCGTAGTACACGTGTTGTACACAACCTCTAGTTAAGTCACCCTTATTTTAGGGGGGGAGCCGTCGGTGTTATGGAGTAGGTGGAAAGCAAAGCAGCCACTATCGACCAAACGCTCCCCCGAACAGCCTTGTTAGTAAATCACAACGTAGGTCAGCCTTTAGGTCATGCTTATGTGCATCATACGGAGACCTAGCGGGACCCACATGGCCCTTTGTAGGAGACTCCCCTTTAAAGCATCTCTACGTGCTAACTGCCGCATTTTTTAAGGGTAACGTGGTCATTTGACGGACTGATTTTGAAAAAATAATAATAATAATAATAATAATAATAAAAAATAAAAAATTTAGGAGTAAGGTGCGTAGACAAAAAGAAAAAGAAAAATATATAAAAAGTAAGTCAAAAGGAATAAAAAAAAATAGGAATATCGTAGTTTATTTTAGAATTCGTTATGGCTTTTATTTTTCACAATTCAAAAACTCAAAAAGATTTTTTTTACGTTTTGTAAAGTACCGTAAATTCAAAAAAAATGATGAAAAAAAGAAAGAGAAAAAAAAGTTTTATTTGCCTTTTCTACTTATTTGTCAAAAACAAAAATGCCAAAAAGATTTTTCTTCATAATTGGTGTTGTCAGTGTCTAGCTGAAGATCCAAAAGTTTTTTAGTTTTTCTTTGATAGTGTCTCTTAAGTTAGAACCAATTTATTAGTAAGTCGTTAATTGCCTAATCTGATTGAACTACGCATACCTAATTCCTTTCCCTCGGGTTGGGATACGTAGGCAACCCTCAGCGGGTCCGGTAATTTTTGTGTCGGCCTTGGTGTTAGTATCAGCCTAGGTCTCTCGTCCCGTAATCTAGAGTAGTTTACCAAGTAGACTGATTTCGCTCAGTACTTCTGTTCGGCAAATTGGAGTCATGAATGTGGTCTGTCCCATCGACATATATTTGCGTCAAAAATCCCAAGGGTTGGGAATCTTCTACTCCTGTCGAATTTTTAAGATATCGTCTTATGTGTTATTACAGGATGAATTTGTCCACCAAGTCTAGAGTTTTGATGGTTGTCAAGGTGCCCAAAAAGTTAATCAAATGGTGGGAAATTTTGAACTATGTTGATCAGCAGAAACTGGTTAAAATATTAGGTGATCTTACGGAACTTCTGCATGTTACCCCTCGTTCAGATTTAATAGAGGCTTTGTTGACCTTTTGGGATCCAAGTAGTCTGGTGTTCAGGTTTGGGGAATGTGAAATAACTCCTACTTTGGCAGAAATATCCAGTTTGTTACATTTGCCCTATATCGAGAAGGATATGATCCGAGCGCGAAATCATACTGGCGTGAGATTTTTGTAGTCTTGTGGTTTAAAAAGTAAGGGTATCCGTTTGGGCTGTTTAAGTGACTCGTGGGTTTCCTTAGATTTTTTGTTCGCTAGATTCGGGCCTTCGGAAGGTTTTGACTGCTTTTGGGATGTGGGAGAGAAAGCGTCTTGAAGTCTTTACCCTCGCTTTGTTAGGTACTTTAGTGTTTCCACTAGAAGAAAGATGTATTAATACACATTTGCAATCTGTGATGATGGCCCTATTTCATAGGGATCAAAACGACAAGGGCATTAATCAAAAGAGTAGGTTCACTCTCATACCCATGATCTTAACAGAAATATATAAGGCTTTAATCGAAGTGAAGGGAGGAAGGAGATTTTTTAAGGGCAGTAACCTGATATTGCAGTTATGGATGATGGAGCATTTGCATGCACCTTCTTTATTTAGACCAGACGTGTTAGATCGTTGTATTCCCAATCGAGTGAAAGCCATGGACTCCAGGTTGCGTTTGGATAAATTCTCGTTACCCGTGGGAGTCGAGGCTTGGATTAAATTTCTTGAATCAAGAACCGGGGATAATATTTTGTGGACTTATCTGTGGCTTCGTCCGAAGATAATATTGTTGGGTTGTCAGACGCGTTCCCTTTAGTTATGTTAGGGCTCAATTGCACTAGACCATACAATCCTTCTAGGGTAATGCGCCAGTTGGGTAGGCTATAGGACGTGCCACCAGCAGTGGATCTTCTGAAAGATGTTGAGTACTTCAAGGACCAAGCTTTAGGTGAGAGCAAGTACGAGCAGTTTTGGAAGCATGCAACAAAGCTAGGGGTGGACACACTCAAGAAAAGTTTGGATAATCCGGGGTACACTCAGGGATATGGGGTCTGGCTTCAATCTATCCCCCGAGGTATCAGTCAACCCTTACCAGCGCAGCTTAGAGGGAGAATACAGGAAGAATGCATAGTAGACGACCATCAGGATGAAAGTGTAGGGTTCAAAGTGGAAACACTGAGAGTTCAGTTAGCAGATTTGTTCAAGACGGTAGAAAGGTGTCAGAATAATCTTTCCAAGTGCACTCCTCATGAAGCAGGAATACGGGCCCGAAGCTTCTTCCTCGGTATCAGGGTGTCTTTACAGGATATGCTACAAGGTTTGAATAGGAGAAAGAGAACTTCAGAGGGAGGTCCATATCAACCAGGGTCATCACGCAGAGCACCAGTCTGAAAGACCATTTCCTATCTTATTTCAGTTTAAGTCTTTTATGTGTCTGTCATCGTAGGGTGGTGTCTACTTTAAGTCGAAGTCAAGTTGTTTTGATATTAGGGTCTTTATTAGTAATTTCACCTATGTCGTCTTAGGGGTCTAGAATGTCGTTTCGTATTTGTTGTTTAGTTTTAAAGTGGTCCCAAACTTTTGTACGTCTTTGTAGTTTTCTTTCTTCAAAATGTTATAATGTTTCGTCTTTCCTTGTTTGTTTATTTTCGTTTTCGTAAAAAAAAATGATGATTGGCCCGAACTAGGCAAGATCTGATTCATGTACAACATGATACGTAGGCAACCTACTTTTGGGTTCGATCTAATCATTTTGTTTTGTTGTCTTTCATTATTTTTCCTCTTTTAAGGAAAAACAAAAGCCATAAAGAATGATAAAATAAAGGTAGATAACGAGAGAAAAGAAAAGAGCAGAGATTGATACGAAAAAAAAGAGAGAAAAAAAAGAGGGAAAGAAAAATAATAATAAGTGTAGATAAAAAATAGTGTAGAAAAAAATCAGGATGATGTTAAAATGACCTCGCTACCCTCAAAAGTTGGTAGAAAGGAGCATGAATTTAGGGCAATTTTATAAATGTGATTCCCATGCTTGTTGTGTGCTCTAATCCTAACAGTGGTAGGTTTGCAGCACTCTGGCTAGTCACCCATACTTCACCAGATCCAAACAAAGCTCGCCATGGCTAGCAGGGAGATTGAAAATTCGCTCATTGACCCGGATCAGGATCACAGAGAAGAAAGTTCCGAACACAATGATGAGGTATTAAGGCTCAGGCAACAATTGATAAATTTACACCGGGCATGGGCCAGCGAAATGCCTCCTCCTCTACTCTCTGAAGGTCTTGGGAATATCTCTAACTGCCCACCGCTCTCTCAGGCACAATTCTCTGCTCCTACTGAGTCACCTGAGCACGCGCCAGGATTCACTCCGCGACATTATTATCCTGGCAGTTCTAGTGTGCCTTTGGCAGCTCCCCAATCAAGATCAGCTGCTCAGCCAACGCCACCGATCACACCATTATTCGTGGCTTCGCCACCACATGAAACTCCCATATATGTTGTGCGTCCAACAATGAGGTTTCCTAGGTCTGCCAGTGAGCTAGTACTGAAGGTTTCAGATAGTCAGTATTACGCCCCACAGCCTACTTTGCAAATGAATGAACCATATGGGTACACTCAGCCGCCTGTATTTCCATTTGATATGGAGAAACCTGTAACAGCAGAGGAACAGGATATCATAGCCCGGAAATTGAAAAGTTTAGAGCAGGCAATGAGGAATTTGCAAGGAATTGGAGATTATAGGAGTGTTTCCTATAAAGATCTTTGTATGTTCCGAGACATCAATCTTCCCCCCGATTTTAAGATGCCTAAGTTCGAGAAGTATGCAGGACACAGCGATTTTGTGGCACACTTAAGACGTTATTATAACCAGTTGAGGGCTGCAGGAGGAAAAGAAGAATTGATCATGGCCTTCTTTGGCGAGAGTCTTTTAGATCTAGCCTCAGAATGGTTTATTGATTGAGATATCGATAAATGGAACAACTGGGATGATTTGGCTTCTGAATTTGTTCAACATTTTCAGTACAACATCGACTTGATTCCGGACGAAAAATCCTTGGTCAACATGAAGAAAAAGAGCACTGAAGGTTTTAGGGAATACGCGATAAGGTGGCGTGAACAGGCCGCCAGGGTAAAGCCTCCAATGAAAGAAAGTAAGTTGGTAGAAGTTTTTATTCAGGCGCAGGATGAGACCTATTTTCAAAATTTACTTCCGACAATGGGAAAGTCTTTTATGGAAGTCCTCAAAATAGGGGAGATGATAGAGGATGGAATTAAGACCGGCCGAATAGTGAGTTTTGCCGCATTAAAAGCCACCACACAAGCGATTCAAGGTGGATCTGGCACATTTGGAGGTAAAAAAATAAAGAGGATGTTGCGACTGTCGTAGCTGGAACCCATTCCTATCCTAAAAAACCACCTCGCCCTTATCCCCAATCCCAAGTCCAAGTCTACACCCAAGCTCCATATATTCCTCCCCACCATTACTACCCTCCACAAAACCCTTTATATTC
>NC_061122.1:23919186-24041693 GCF_002878395.1 Capsicum annuum | reverse complement strand
AGAGTTTTCAAAAGCAATAGATTGTTTGCTGACATGAGAAATATACAGAATTGAATTAGTTATGAAGTACCATATCTTAGTGCAATTGCTGCACTCATGTATCTTGCAAATACTACAAGGCCTGATATAACCTTTTCGATTAATTTGTTAGCAAGATATAGTTCTGCTCCTACTGAGACATCAAAATGGGATAAAAAATATGATATTATTTTATTCTAAAGATTATAGTCCCGATCTTGTTGGTTATGCTGATGTTGGAAACTTATCTGACCCGTATAAAGCTTGATCTCAGATAAGCTATATGTTCAGTTGTGGGGATACTGTCATATCTTGAAGATATACAAAATAGTCTATCTAGCCACTTCATTGAACCATGCTAAGATAATAACTATTCATGAAGAAAGCCGAGAATGAGTATGGTTGAGATCCATGATACATGTCATCGATAAAAATGTGGTGTGAAATGCGATAATGTACCACAATTTTATACAGAGATAATGTATCATGCATAGCACAACTTAAGGGAGGATTCATGAAAGGAGATAGAACGAAGTACATTTCGTCAAAGCTTTTCTATACACATGAGATGAGCTTCAAAAGAATGATGATATTAATGTGCAACAGACTCGTTGATATTAACATGTAACAGATTCGTTCAAGTGACAATGTGGCTGATTTATTCACCAAGTCTCTTTCAATTGCAACTTTCAAGAAGATGGTGTACAAGATCGGAATGCAAAGGTTCAAGGATGTTTTCATTATGGGGAGTTAATACGCGTTGTATTCTTTTTTTTCTTACGAGGTTTTATCCCACTGGGTTTTTCTTGTAAGGATTTTAGTGAGGCAACATTTATGCGTACTATCTATCAATTAGACATTCAAGGGGGAGTGTTATAAATGTACCATATATAGTGAATGTCTGTCTACTTTACCATATATAGTGAATATCTACTTTACCATATATTATGTATGTCTATTTATGAAAAAGTTACAAACCCCAATATTAGTTTTCCCCTATAAATAAAGAGGTTTTCCTTCATTGTAATTTATCCCTCAATAATCCCTCAAGAGAAATAAAGAAGTCTCTCTCTTCTCTATTTATTCTTCTTCTTCTTTGCTTTATATTTCATAACAATAAATATATTTTCATATGAAATATATGTATAGTTGGATATAGTCAAACTATATTATTATTATTATTATTATTATTATTATTATTATTATTATTATTATTTATTTATTTATTTATTTATTTATTTATATATTTCATAATATTGAAAAGAATTAGTTTATGGATAGTAGGAGTTCATTTAGAACTCTTCAATGTTAGATTCTTAATTTTAAGTTAATGATAACTTTTTTTAAAGAAAAATTCTAATATTTTCAAATTCACCTTATCTTTTAATTCAAAAAATTTATTACAATAATCTATTAACCTTGTCTTAAAATTGCCAAGTGGCTTATTCTTGTGCTGCCACTTGGCTTCATTTGGTGCTTCGTCTTCTGCTTTATTATATATATATATATATATATATATATATATATATATATATATATATTAATTTATTTCATTGAGTCACCCCTGTATATGTGTGTGTGTGATATATGTATAAATTTTATATATATAATGTAATTTATTATTTATGTTATACATATTATGTACTATAAATATATCAAATATATTGTATATCATATTAACTGTAATTGCTTGAAGCCCAAGTTAATCTTTTTTAAGTTCAGTTTTTCTGTAAAATCTCCAAAATAATTCAATGTACTGTATTTTTGATAGTCTGTGTTTCTTCTATTTTTTGTCTATGGAAGATAAATGTTCTTTTTGATGATGAATACTTTGTTGTTGTTCTCTTCATATGAATAAGAATCTTTTCCAAAATAAAAAAAATGTATATCTTGCTTTGTGTATTACAAGTAAACCGTCTGAAATGAAATATAGAATCCATTACAAACTATTATCTCTTTAATATTTTTGCTAAACATCCACTACAAACACAAGTAAACCGTTTGTGTTTCTTTTCTTTTTGTCTGTGAAAGAGAGGCATGTTTTTATGATGAATACTTCGTTATGTTCTCTTTATTTGAGGAAGAATCTTTTTCAATTTTTTTTTTTTCAGAAAAGTACATTTTTCTTTGTCTATAAGTGAATCGCTTGGAATGGAAATGTAGAATCCATCACAAACTATTACATGATAGAAATTAAAAAAGAAGGAGAAAATATGAAGAAGCAACACAACAAGACGAAGTACAGTTTTTGAAGCTGAAGTTTTTGTCTTGTCTGTATTTCTTCTTTTTTCTATTTATGGAAGAAAAAAGTTTCATTTTTATGATGGATATTCGTCGTGTTCTCTTCATTTGAAGAAGACTCTTTTTTAATATTTTAAAAAGTGTGCATTTTTTCTTCGTGTACAAGTAAATCACATGGAATGAAAATGTAGAATCCATAAAAAATTATTATTTCTTCAATCTTTTTGTCAAACATCTGCCAAAAATGATAGAAGGTTAAAGAAAAAGAGAAAAAATGAAGAAGCAATACAGCAAGACGAATAACATGAGTGTTTCTTCTCTATATAAACCACCCTATACAACATGAATTTAACTTAGTCGAACTACTGAATTTCGAATACTAAATAGTTAAAACACATGCAAAGTAAGGTATTGGATTAATCTAATTATAGTTCACTAAAAGGAACTAATATACTTGTGAGAGACACACAACAATTGACCATTAGAACCATTTCATATGACTTATTTTTTTTATCACACTCACATCACTATGTGAGGTTGATATCATGTTCAATGACCTTTTTTCTCTTTTTATATTTTATTTCTTCAAAATTTTATAATAAATCTTTTTAAAAATAAATGAAGTACCAGTTAGTAGTAAATATGAAGAAAATGATATTACATATATACTAATCAATTCTGAAGCAGCTAAATTGAAAAACTTAAATAAATTTTAATCATTCGTTAAATGGAGGTCCTAAAATGGCTATTTATGCACTTCTGCTATAAATAAAGCTAAAAGTAAAGTAAACAAGTACAAGAAATAGAGTAGAAGAACGAATTTCTCTTATTACTTTCACTTCATCTGTATATACATACATACATATATATATATATATATATATATATATATATATATCAATAAAAGAGGTAAAGGCTATATTTATAGGCCAATATACTAGGTCATCAAGTCCTTTAGACACGTAGCCAGATACACATATCACAACACTTCTTCTTGGATAGCCACGTAAAAGAAAAATCTACTGAATACTCATTGGAGTGGTGCCTCATTAGAAATCTTATCAGGAAAATTTAGTGAAACAAAACATTGGTTAAAAAAAAAGAGTACAATACGTATTCTTACTCTCCATGATGAAGACCCCAATTCAAATGGTCAGTTTTTGTATTTCAATCTTGCATACCATTTACTCAACAATTGAAGCTGGTAAAAATTTAGTGAATAAATCTGTTGGATTGTCATTCTTTGGAGATCACGTGTAAAAAATAACTTTAAAGAGATGTGCTTTGTTATGTCTTCTTTTAGTATAAATAAAATAAATATCAACCCTTTTGGAAGTAATTACACTTTCTCCCATTTTTCTAATTACTTTACTCTCTCTCTCTATTAATATACATAACATAACCGACATATACATAGCATTTTGTGTATATGTTGGGATTTTTGTAATATGTTTAGGAAGTTGAGTATTTATGTAATTTTTAGCTTCTTTTATGAAGCCTCCATTGGGCTATGCAAGCAACATCGTCTTCAAATAGGACTGTGGGTACCTTGACATCACACTTCAGGTCATATCTTTTTTTATGAAATGTATCATCGATCTCAACCACACACATTCTCTACTTGCTTCATGAATAGTTATTATTTCAACATAATTTGAAGAAATAGTAACAATAGACTATTTTGTAGATCGTCATGATATACAAGTACTTCGGTATCTAAACACATAGCCTGTTTGGGATCTAGCTTTATGTAGGTCAGGTAAATAACCTAGATCTTTACTATCTTTGTTAGTATAAAACGAACTCATATCACTGTCCTTTTTAGATATAACAATATATGATTAATTTTGCTTCAACACATAGTTGATAGTAAATTAATGACAAAAATATTATATTAAGCCTTGTAGCATTAGCAAGATACATAAATGCATCAATAATATTGAGATATGTTACTTTGGGATCAAGAATTTCTTCATTCTTTTTCGGAGGTCAGAATAAATCTTTGATCACTTCAGTGATCGAACAACCATTGAAGTACTTAATAAATGTGCTTTGTCCATATAAAATCATTTTAAAACCTTCTCAGTATAGGTAGATTGATGGATAAAGACCCCATCTGCTAAAGTTTAATCTGCAGACCAAGACAAAGTTTTATTTTTTCAAAATCTTTCATCTCAATTTTTTTTTAGATATTCAATTGCTTTTTAGACCTCTTCTAGAGTTTCAATGAGATTTATGTCATCAATATTAACAACGAGTACAACAAAATCTTTGATGTTTTCTTAATAAAAATACATGGACAAATGACATTAGTTTTACAAAAGTACTCACTAAGGTGATTATACTGCATATGTCCTGATTGTTTTAGACAGTATAATGATTTCTATAATTTGATTGAGTAAATTTCTCAAGGTTTCAAATCATATATAATTCATTATCAAGTGACAACATTTAATATTAAATACATGGCATCTTGTAGTGTTTGAACTGCAGATCAAATAAACCTCATATTTATCAAGAAGCATATTTCACTTGATAATTATTTCAATGCCAACAAGCTTAAATAAACGTAGAATTTAGCTTCTCATAATCTTGTACAATATGGTGCTCTATACTATACTAAGTATATCATAAATAAAATATTTAAATTGATTCATAATGCAACATAATTTATTGAGATCTCACCACCTCATTACTTTTCTTAGGCACCTAAACCTCTCATGAGGATTCATGAAGTGTTATGACATAGGCTTTGCAAGAGCAAGTTGCCTTCATATTATGACCACTTGCTCGACTTTCTTTTTAATGATTATTTTATTTAAAATTGATTGATCTACCATGCTTCATGCATGTTGTGGACTATATCCTTCAAGGACTTACAATAGCAACATCTATAGCTAAATATGCAATCAATTTTGGGTCAGTAAACGCTTCTAGCATTTAACTTGAATTATCTTTTAAATGAGGATCATACTAACGATAATTCACAACATATTTCTTAGCTGCTTATTATCTCCCTCTCATGTTAGAAAAACTAATATATACTCCAATCTACTTTAAGAATCCATCTCTATACATCATGGTATACCATTCATTACATACCACACTTCAAAAATCTATTAAATGAAATATTTGATTTCCGATCTTGAACCAATTAAGGGAGAAAAATTGATCATAATTTATTGGTCTAATGCATACAAATGCTATTGTACGCGATATATCATATTTCAGACCAACACAAGAAGCCTTGTTCTCATAAGCAATGATTTAATTATTTATCAGAGACATTTAATGTCAAACCAACTTGAATATAACCAGCATTTTCAAGATCAATTGTCTTGATTACACAGATGAAAATTATGTTCTTAACTCAATTTAACCAAGCAAGCAACTTTGTGAATGTCAATCTCTTGGTTGACAATAAATATACACGTGACCACTTTCTTGATGCATAATACCACATAAGAGATGAATGTGCCTTTATTGTAATACGCCGTAAAAGTCTTAGCTCATTTCAGCTCTCAATTGCATGCATAAGAGATCGAAAGCTTATAAATTAGCCTAAGTGTTAGGACTTAGCCATTTCCAAGGCCCCTAAACTTTAATAATTTTATTTTTTATCTTTCCAACCTCGGATCATCGATTTTTAAGTTGATTCATGATCGGGGTAGTTAAAATTACGTCTCAAGAAAGTTTCAGAATATTTGAATGATCTTAAGGGTATGTTAGAGAATCCAAAACAGTAGCAACACCGAGATGATCCCGCGGCGCCCTCTCCAGTGCACGCTCTGGAGCCCGCGGTGCCCCCTCTAGTGCACCGTTCTGGAGCCCGCGGTGTGCCCTCTTTCACCTGTCTAGCTTTTTATTCCTCAATAATTAAGGGCATTTAGGACATTTCCCTTCCCCCAATCAGTCCATAACATAAAATTTAGCTCTCCAAAGAGCATAATTTTCTCTTTCAATCACAAATCCTCTCAAAAGAAGCCTCACTTTCCTCAAAAATAAATCTTAATCCACAGCAATCAAGGAATTCAAGCTTCAAATATCAAGAAATTTCTGAGAATCTTCATGAAATCATCTAATGAGGTATGTGTGATGTTCATCCATGGGTTCCTTTCACCCTTGGAGTCCAAGAAGTCCTTTTTGGTTTTTAATTATAAGTTTTCATGTTTAAGTTGAAATATCTCCATGAATCTCTTGTTAATTCAATTACAAGTTATGTTTATGAGTATTTTCAAGTGGAATGAGTCATTACATGTTTTGAATGTTGAAAGCTTCACGTTAAATTCCTAATTTATGATTTTAGTCTTGTAATCATGTTATTCTCGCATGCTTTACTCATTCCCATGCCTCATGTGTTTGATAAAATACCTAAGTGTTGGGTTTTGAACAATGATCCCCTACTATGGTTAAAAACTTTTATATGACATTATGGTTAATTCCATTCGGTGCTGGTGGGTTATGAACACTCGATACCTATGTGATTTACATGAGTTCAGCTTTTCAAGTACTCAGACAGTTAATCCATGAATCTTATCAGTATATTCAGAACACCATGATCATGTTGAGCATTATCAGTTTATTTATTTATAATTAACTCAGAATCTGTATGCATTGTAATTTTCAGAATACCATGACCTGAGCTTATCAGTTATCAGTGCATGCACCAGTTAGCTTTTCAGTGTTTTTCAGTTAGGAGTAGGATTTAGCATTGAGCAAACCTAGGGATGGAAACTCAGCCACCATTTAGGATTGGGTCTTTAGTAGCAGTCCCTAAGCTCTAGAACTACATAGCCAGCATAGGATTATGAGATGTCACCCACCAGTTTAGGACTGACACTCTTTTATGGGTCACCCTCCAGTTTTGGACTGACTCCCTAGTCCTTCGGGACATCACATTAGTGGATCCACACAGCTAGTGTTAGTACCCGTGGCATGATACTGACACCCTTTCAACTGGGGTAACAGGTTGGACCCCAATTAGCTTAGATTGGGGTATGTCGGTTAGATGATACCTTCTACAGTCTCAGTACAGTATTCCAGTGTATTCTCTATTCAGGTTTGTTTGACCAAGTTTACAGACTTTCAGTTATACAATTTATAATCTTTTAGATTTTAGACTTATTTCAGATTACAGATTTATGCTTTTGTCTCGCATTCTCAAATATCATAGTTTTCATGCATTGATGTTCGGTTATCTCATGTTATTCAGTTAGTCCTTATTTCATATGCACAGTACCCCATGTATATTATCCTAACCTCATCTCATATACCGGTATATTCAAAGTACTGATCGCATACTCTTCTTTGCACTATGATGTCTTATATCATAGGTTCAGATGAACAGCTTCTCAGTCGTAGTTAGACAACTCAGTATAAATCAACAGCCGTAGTGGTGAGTCCTCATCCATCGAGGATATGTTATGTTTATTCTGTTAATTCAGTATTTTATTTTATTCAATCAGTCAGAGTTAGTTGGGGTTCTATCTCATCAACTCCTCAGTCAGTTTAGAAGATTTTAAATATTCTAGTCAGTTAGACAGTTAGTCAATTACATTCAGTTTTTATCAGATATTTTAGGCTTATGATTGATTCGGTATTTCAGTATTCAGATATATATTTTGCTTCTCAGTTTATCTTCCGCACATGTATTATGTTTATATTTTATTCAGTGCTCACAATAGGTACCAACTTATTGGTTAGCTTGTGGTCACTTGTGACCATAAGCATCATTGTCGCGACTAGGGGGTAGTCTCGGGTCGTGAAAAAACTTGGTAATAGATCTCAGAGTTTTAAAGTGTCCTAGGGAGTCTGAAAGCCACGTTGAGTAGAGTCTTGTGCATGGGTGTGAAGTGCGCCACACTTATGGACAAGAGGCTACAAGATATTTTAGGAAAAGTTTCCCTACTTTCATTATTCATATCGTGCAAATGAGAATGAGATCTACTTAAATTCTCTTTCTAATGCAACCTTCATTCTGTTTACAGGCAATGCCTCCTTAAAGAAATAACAGAATAAGGAACAAGAACTAGCCCGCACCACCACATGTTCAGGAAGATCCCTTGAATGAGTATGTCTCTCATGCTGAGTTCAGAGCTGCTATCACTACCTTAGCTCACTTAGTAGCTGCTTAGAAAAATTAACAGGTTGTTTTCCCAGCTAATCCTGATACAAGTATCACTAGCTCAAGACCATTCACACGTAGCTAAGCTCGGGAGTTATAAAAACTCCAAGCCATGTTCATGCAAAGGGCCGTGTGTGAATATGTAATTAATTCATCTAAGGGATTCCATGTTTTGAAGTGTGAAGAGAGTCTTTGAAGTGTAAGTTTATTACACTCCAAAGCTACCCAAGACCAAGGATAAAGTGGTCATTTTTCTTTTATTTTATGGAGTACTATATATATATAATATTATTGCTATTTCTTTCACTTAGTTCATTCATGATATTTTGAGACAACAAATACTTGTAATATTTTAAAACTTCTCTCTTCCATTGGAGAAGCTCAAATCCAAAACTCACAAGTAGAGTGATGCTTGTGTTGTATCTTGGCTAAAAACTAGGATCTTGAGGTCATAAAGTTCCTCTTAGTCCAAGTAAGAACTTGGTGTTGATATTCTTTAGTCTTAGGTTCCTCTCTTATTTTTACGGTTCTTAGACTCTTGAATATTATATGCCAATTTACTACCCTTCTTGTAATCTTACTAATATTGTGTTGTTGAAATCTTGAAGTCTAGTGAAACCGTGTGGGGCTCTTTCGATTCACTAGCATTATTGTTGACTTGCTGGTTCTTGTTTATAATTTCATCTTCTTATTCTAAAAACGTGATTCTTGAAGCTGTGTGTGGCCTATTTCAATTCACTAGCACTTGTTATTCATCTTGTTGTTAGTTTCTTGTGTTGTGAACTTGATTTGTATCATTTGGTATCAAAGCTCAAGGCTTGGTTTTGTTCTTACAAAACCAATCTTGGGAAGATCTTACCAAAGTTAGAAACATTGTGTTGTGTTAGACCTTGGATGAAACTTGAAGAAATGTTGTGGTGACTTGGCCAAGAGTTTTGTGACTAGATATAGTAGTCTTTTACTTGTTTAGTGTGTTTCTACTGTTGGTTTCTTTCTCACCAACACTAAAAGTGTCTAGATCTAAAGTTGAGCTTATAAAATTGGCCGTTGTTGTGGTGACTTGACGATGAACGTATGTTGTACCTTGTTGTTGACAATTGGTGGTGTTATGTTGTGTTCTTGAAGAAGTTGTTATTGTGTTATTGAAGTTTGTTGTGGTGTTCATCTTGTTTCTTCATCTATTCTTACAACTTAAGACAACAAAAAAAAGTGTAAAATAGATCCAAAAAGTTGTAAAGTTGTTTGTGAGAAGACTTGCACACATCACTTCCTAGACTTGACAACCACTTTTCCTTAAATCAAGGGACCTTGTCTTATGGGACTAGTAAACTCAAATCTCACCTTTTTGAGTTTTAAAGGTTGAAAAATACTACAAGAATTTTACTTTTCCTCCAATATCAAGTCATCCATTACCAAAAAATTATGTAAAGATTAAGACTTCAAGTTGATGAACAAATTATGTGGGTCGTGATCGATTATAAGCTGCCATGTCACCCTAAAACACTGTTCACATCAAGATTAAGATCAAATTTAGATTTTCGTAGTTTCTAATTGTCGATTCTTGGTTTCCCTTAGTTGTTCCAAGAACTAACTAACAAACTAGTGCACTCCTACTAGCTTGTTACTTAGTCCTTTGAAGCCTTGAGTTCGTGTCATCATTTTCTTGTGTGCTTTTTTCGTTTGAACACGTTGAAACTTCTTGATTCTAGTTAGATGAGAATTCTTTGATTCTTCAAACAATAATACACTTCGGACAAGAGCCTACTCATACTTTAAGGATTCACGGATTACTAGCCAATCTACAATACTTGTGGAACTAAAATGTGAGGTAATCTAAAGAGTGTGAGTGAGGAGAGGGCTACACTAACTTGTTTGTTGATTTTATAGGTGATACCTTGACAATGGAGGGAACCACGTCTCAAACTGTGTATTCCAATGCTATTGAGACTATGAGGGTCACTCTTGAGGCTATGACCCAAACTCTTGAAAGGTTGAATACAGAAGTTGGAGCCGTAAGAGAGAATTTGACCACAATAAAGGGAGATGTGTTGACTATTAATGGGAGATTAGAACAAGTGGAGAGTCAAAGGAACTCTCGCCCTTCTACTCCTCAACATGTTTCTTTAAATGGACATGATAGAACTTTCTCTGCCACCGTTACTCCCAAAACATGGCACCAAATGCTAAATCAACCACAAGCTCCACTAAATGCCGCAAGCCAAACCACTTCTTTCCCTCCAAATCATGAATCCACTAGACCAATACATTCCAAACTCCTCAAGTCCCACAAGAGGGACTTGGACGTCAAGTACCTTCACTAAATCTGAACCCTCCCTTCCAAGCTCTACTAAACCAAAGACCACCACCTCTACAAAAAATAATTCCTCCAAATCAAGTTCCAAGTGTCCACAACCATCTTGTCCATTTTGAGGAATATGGTAGAGAGGAGTATGAAGGGTATGGAGCCTTTGATGATACTTACTTGAGGGAGAAGGAGATGAGAGGGGTCGTGTTGATCCAAGGAGATATTGAGGGTATGGGGAAAGGAGAAACTGACACCAAGAGAGAGACGTAGTCATCAACACCATCATGTTAATCCTACCAATCTTTAAAGGTGAAAGTGACCCCAAGACCTACTTAGCTTGGGAATCGTCTTGCGATAAAGTTTTCCAAGTTAATGATATCTCAGAAGAAAAGAAGAGTTGTTATGCCATAGCTCATTTTGAGGGTTATGCTAAAACTTGGTGGGAGTACGTCAAGCGGTTTGGTAATGAATTAGTTGATGGACAGCCATCGACTTGGTTTTAATTGAGATACTTAATGAGACAACGGTACCTTCCCGAGAGTTATCGCCAAGAGTTATTTGCTTGATTGTACAACTTTCGTCAAGGTAACAAAAGTGTGATGGTGTATTATGATGAGTTTCAACAACTCATGTTGAAGTTTGATCATTGTAGGGAACAAATTAGTCATGCATCATCTGATCCAAGTGTGGGTTGAACAAATATATCCCCACTTATTCAACACTTCATAAGTTTGACACTGTTGAAGGTATCTTCCAAGCAGCTCTTGAGATTGAAAGAGAACTTAAAGAGAGGTCGTCATTCAAGGCAAGGAGACAATCCACCTCATGTTGGCCTAGAAGAAAAGAAATGGTTCAATCCTCTTCGGGTTGGCCCAAAAACAAGAACCAACCCACCATTACAAGGCTGTCCGAGCCAAAAATAGTCCACAAAATTTCTCCAAGTTAAGAAGTTCACAAGTATTCTAACCCTAAAGGGTTCCAATGTTTCAAGTGCCAAGGTTGGGGACATAAAACCAATGAATGTCCAAACCGATGCAATGTAATCCTATGGGAAGGGAGATTGTATTACCTTGGTAAGGAGGTAGGTTTTGAAAAAGAAGAGAATCAGGCCGAGCCTCAAGATAGAAAGGGAACCAAGAATGGAATACATGATGATGATGATAGTGGCGAAGATTTTTATCTGTAAGAAGGAGAGTGTATGGTTTCAAACTTTGTAGTTAGGTGCATCATGATTAGTAAGGCAATAGATGACCCTAGTTAAAGGGAAAATCTATCTCATACTAAATGCCTTGTAAAGGGAAGTGTGTGTACTTTGGTGATAGATAGTGGTAGTTGTGCAAATGTTGTTAGTGTTGCTATGGTGAACTTCTTGAAATTGCCTACTACACCTCATACTAGCCCCTACAAGTTGAAATGGTTAAATGAATGTGGTGAATTGAAAGTCATGAGGCAATGTGTGATACAATTTAAGGTAGGAAACTACCAAGATGAAGTGCTTTGTGATGTGATACCAATTCAAGCATGTCACTTGTTGTTAGGTATATCTTGGTAATATCAGTCTACTAAACATGATGGGAGGTCCAATTGATATACACTTGAGAAGGATGGCCGAAAGAAAAGCATCAAAGGATAAGAGAATTGAAAGAAAAGCGAAAGAAATCCAAAAATAAAAAAAAAGAAAGGGGAACCCAAAGATGGGGCAATAGGGGTATCCGGGGTTGCCTCGACATCAAAAGGGAAAGAAAATATAGTGATGTTGGCTAGAAAGAAGGAACTCTTCTTGGATCATGACGAGGACACACCTATGCTTCTTTTGGCTCATTATTTTAACACTAACCCAACTAATTTTTCTAAATCTCCTTTGATTTCTTGTGTGTTGCAGGATTGTAAAGATGTTTTTACCAAAGAACTTCCACAAGGCTTGCCCCCGATTCGGGGAATTGAACATCAAATTAACTTTGTGTTGGGTTCACAATTGCCAAACAAGCCGACTTAGAGAAGCAATCCTACGGACACCAAAGAACTACAACGATAAGTTGAGGAGCTTCTCAACAAAGGTTACATCAAAGAGAGCATGAGTCCGTGTGCGGTTCTGGTGTTATTAGTGCCAAAGAAGGACAAAACTTGGCGCATGTGTGTGGACTATCGAGCCATGAACAAGATTACGTAAAATATCATCATCCTATTCCTAGATTAGATGACATGCTTGATGAGTTGAATGGTTCTTGTATGTTTTCCAAGATAGATCTTTGGAGTGGTTATCACCAAATTCGTATGCAACCCAATGATGAATGGAATCAAGACCAAATTTGGTCTCTATGAATGGATGGTTATGCCATTCGGCCTAACCAATACTCCAAGTACTTTCATACGGCTAATGAATCATGTGATGAAGCCATTTATTGAAAAGTTTGTTGTTGTCTACTTTGATGATGTCTTGGTTTATAGTAAGTCCTTAGATGAGCATGTGATGCATTTACAATGTGTGTTTGATGTCCTTAGAACGGAAAAATTGTATGCAACTCTGAAAAATGCCTCTTTGGTGTTAATGAAGTTGTTTTCTTAGGTTTTATTTTTAGCTCAAGAGAGGTCGAAGTGGATGAATCCAAAATAAACGCTATCAAAAATTGGCCAATCCCATAAACCTTTGGAGAAGTAAGAAGCTTCCATAGTTTGGCTAGTTTTTATAGAAGGTTTGTCAAAGGATTTAGCACCATAGCCTCCCCTTTACCGAGGTCATTTAGAAAGATCAACCCTCCAAGTGGGGTGACGAGCAAGCTAAGTCTTTTGAAGCGTTGAAAACTATGCTCATCTCTGCGCCTTTGTTACAATTACCCAACTTTGATAAGACGTTTGAAGTCGAATGTGGTGCTAGTAAAGTAGGCATAAAGGCTATTTTGATGCAAGATTTAAAGCCCATTGCTTACTTTAGCGAAAAGATCAAAGGAGCAACTCTAAACTACTCCACGTATGATTTAGAGTTGTATTCCTTGATTAGAGCCTTGACCACTTGGCAACACTATTTGTGGCCTAAGGAATTCGTGATTTGAATGAACCATGAATCGTTGAAACAATTATGGTCACAATACAAGCTTAACAAACGGCATGCCAAATGGATTGGGTTTCTAGAAACCTTCCCTTATGTTATTCAATACAAGAAGGGTAAGGACAATGTGGTTGTCGATGCCTTATCTAGAAAAAATGTACTTGTATCCACTTTTTCTTCAAAGTTAATGGGTTTTAAGAGGCTAAAGGCATTGTATCCTGAGGACCCTCACTTTGCTCCTATCTTTAGGGAATGCGAAGAATTGGGTAGGGACAAGTGGGTTGATAGTGGTTCAAATCCCTATGCCAAGTTTGATGGTTACTTATTTAAAGGTAGATGATTGTGTGTACCTTCTAACTCTTGGACAGAGTTGCTTATGAGGGAAGCACACGATGGCGGTCTAATGGGTCATTTTGGGATTGACAAGACCACCCTCGGTATAGTGAAGGAGCAATTATATTGGCTTAGAATGCATAAGGATGTGGCTAGGATTTGCGGCCAATGTATAGATTACAAGGAAGCCAAGTCTCGACTCCTTTCTCACGGGTTGCATACCCCTCTACCCACTCTTTTACGTCCTTGGATTGATATATCTATGGATTTTGTATTAGGATTGTCAGGACTAGACAAGGTAGAGATAGCATTTTTGTTGTGGTTGATCGATTTTCTAAGATGGCACACTTCATTCCTTGTTCAAAAAGTAAAGATGCATCAAGTGTGGCTTCTTTATTTGTTGAAAATACTATCAAATTGCATGGTATTCCGAGGACCATTGTAAGTTATAGGGACTCTAAGTTCCTTAGTCACTTTTAGAAGTCAATGTGGGGTAGGCTTAGCACTAGATTGCTATTCTCTACATCTTGTCACCCACAAACTGATGGCCAAAATTGAGGTTGTAAATAGGACTTTGGGTTATATGTTACGATCAATGGTTAAAGTCAAAATAACTTCATGGGAAGACCACCTACCTTTGGTGGAATTTGCATACAATTTGGTTATACACTCAAGTATGAGAATGACTCCCTTTGAGTGTGTTATGACATCAACCCCCCTCCTCTTTGGATTTAACTTCTTTGACAAGTGATCTCATGATTAGCTTAGATGGAAGCAAGAAGGTCGAATCCATAAAGAAATTTCATGATAAAGTGAGGCAAAAGCTTGAGAAAAAAAATCAAGATATTGCTAAGAGAGCAAACAAGGGGAGAAGAAAGCTTATTCTTAAACCGGGTGATTGGGTGTTGGTGCACCTTAGGAAAGAATGATTTCCTTTACAAAGGAAAACCAAGTTGATGCCGAGGGGTGATCGTCCCTTTCAAGTACTTAAAAAAATTAATGATAATGCCTACAAAATTGACCTTCCTTCGAAATATCAAGTGCACAACACCTTCAACATATGTGACCTCTCTCCTATTGCCACGGTTGAGGATGAACATCCATCAAATTTGAGAACAAATTACCTTCAAGATGGAAAGGATGATACAAGTGCAACTAGCTTAAGACTATTCACACGTAGCCAAGCTCGGGAGTTATAAAAACTCCAAGCCATGTTCATGCAAAGGGCTGTGTGTGAGTGTGTAATTAATTCATCTAAGGGATTCTATGTTTTGAAGTGTGAAGAGGGGCTTTGAAGTGTAAGTTTATTACACTCTAAAGCTACCCAAGACCAAGGCTAGAATGGTTATTTTCCTTTCATTTTGTGGATCACTATATATAGATAATATTAGGGCTATTTATTTTACTTAGTTCATTCATGATATTTTGAGACAACAAATACTTGTAATATTTTGGAACTTCTCTCTTCCATTGGAGAAGCACAAATCCAAAACTCACAAGTAAAGTGATACTTGTGTTGCATCTTGGCTAGAAACTAGGATCTTGAGGTCATAAAGTTCCTCTTGGTCCAAGTAAGAACTTGGTGTTGATATTCTTTAGTCTTAGGGTCCTCTCTTGTTGTTAGGGTTCTTAGACTCTTGAATATTGTATGTCAAGTTACTATTCTTCTTGTAATCTTATTAATATTGTGTTGTTGGAATCTAGAAGTCTAGTGAAGCCATGTGGGGCTCTTTTGATTCACTAGCATTATTTTTGAATTGTTGGTTCTTGTTGATAATTTCATCTTCTTATTCTAAAAACGTGATTCTTGAAGCCTAGTGAAGTCGTGTATGGCCTATTTCGATTCACTAGCACTTGTTGTTCATCTTGATATTCTTGTTGTTGTTAGTTTTTGTGTGTTGTGAACTTGATCATGTATCAAATCCAATGGCAAATACAGTTGCAGCTAGGATTCGGGATTTCACCCGAATGAATCTCTCTTTGTTTTTGACATCCAAATCTGAGAAGGATCCATAGGAGTTTCTTGATATAATTCAAAAAATATCAGATGTTATAGGGGTCACGTCAAGTAACAGTGTAGATTTAGCTGCATATCAGTTATACGATGTAACTCACACCTGGTATAAGCAGTGAAAAGAGGAAAGGGGCATTGAGGCAGGGCGTGTAGAGTGGGAGAAATTTGCCACGAATTTTTTAGACAGGTTATTTCCTTTAGAGTTCTGGAAAGCTAAGGTGCAGGAGTTTATCAACTTGAAAAAGGGTAGTATGAGTGTGAAAGAATACTCTCTTAAGTTCACTAAGTTAGCGAGGTATGCTCCTTCGATGGTGGTTGATAATATGTCTAGAATGAGTAAGTTTGTTTCTGGTGTATCTGATAGTGTGGTCAAGGATTGCCAAACTGGTATGTTGATTAAAGAGATAGACCTATCTAGGCTTATGGTTCATGCTCAGCGGATTGAGGAAGAGAAGCTTAAAGATCCAGAATAGGTAGTTTTAACTTTTCTTAGCTGAGGTCAGGGGGTGGAAACCATTCTCAGTTCCATCAGAAATTCTTAGCTCTATCTCCATCTTCAGCTAGTGCACCAATGCCAAAGTTCAAAATAACAGTCGGGATAAAACACTAGACTCTAAGTCACAGAGTAGCATGAATAGTAGTCGTACTAATCCGCTTTACAAAAAATATGGCAGAAATCACTAGGGTGAGTGTAGAGCTGATAGTGATGTGTGCTTTGGATGTAGCAAGCCAGGACAACGTATCCGGGAGTGTCAAGCAATTGCTCAGAGGGAAAAGGATTTGCGCCAATAGGGCCAGTCCAATCTGTCATCAGCTCCAGCAGGTCGCTCGACTCAGCAAGTTGCCATTTCCAGTGCCACCAGTGGTCAGCGCCAGAACAGATTATATGCACTTCAGTCCCGACAGGATCAGAAAATTTCTCCTAACGTAGTTACGGGTACATTACAAGTCTTTCATCTCTATGTTTATGCTTTATTACATCCTAGAGCCTCACTCTCCTTTGTAACTCCTTATATAGATGTCAACTTTGGCATCAGTCCTGAAATATTAGCAGAACCCTTCTCAGTGTCTACTCCAGTAGGTGTCTCTATTATATCCAGGCAGGTTTACAATAACTGCCCGATCACAGTATCCCAGAAAGTCACCTCAATTGACTTTGTAGAGTTATAGATGACTAATTTTGATGTCATTCTCAGCATGGATTGGCTCCACTCATGTTATGTCCCAGTTGATTGCTGAAATAGAGTTGTTTAGCTTTAGTTTCCCAGTAAACCAGTTATTGAATGAAGGGGTAGTACTTCAGTGCTTAGGGGTCAAATAGTTTCTTATCTTATGGCAAGAAAAATAATATCTAAGAGGTGCATGTACCATCTTGTTTGAGTCAAAATATCTAGTTCTGAAACTTCCTGTCTCGAGTTAGTTTTAGTAGTAAGGGAATTTCCAGATGTGTTCCCTGAAGACCTTCTCGGAGTTCCTCTCAAAAGAAAAATTGACTTCGGAATAGATCTCCTTCCAGATACCCAACCTATCTTTATTCTACCCTATAGAATGTATCCAACTGAGCTTAAAGAGTTGAAAGAGAAATTGAAAGACATCTTAGATAAGGGTTTCATCAGGCCGAGTGTTTCTCCATGGGGCACACCAGTCTATTTCATGCATAAGAAAGACGGTTCTCTCAGAATGTGCATCGATTACCGTCAGCTAAACAAAGTCACAATCAATAATACGTATTCACTCCCCAGGATTGATGACCTATTCAACCAACTTCAGGATGTCAGTTACTTCTCTAAGATAGACCTTTGATCCAACTATTGTCACCTCAGAGTTAGAGAATGTAACATTCTAAAAAATAGTATTCAGAACTCAGTATGGTTATTTTGAATTCTTCATTATGTCTTTTGGACTATCGAAACCCCTGCAGCTTTCGTGGACTTGATGAACAGAGTGTTCAAGTAGTACTTGGATATGTTCACCATAGTCTTCATTGATGATATTCTTGTCTATTTCCATAGTGAGAATGATCATACAGACCACCTGAGAATTGTGTTGCAGACTCTTAGAGCTCATCAGTTGTTTGCTAAATTCAATAAGTGCAAATTTTGGCTAAGATCAGTAGATTTTCTTGGACATATTATTTCCGGTGATAGAATTAGAGTGGACCCTCAAAAAACTGAAGCACCGCAGAACTGGCTGAGACCATCACTCCATCAGATATAAGGAGTTTCTTGTGTTTGGCTGGCTATTACAGATGGTTTTTTAAAGGGTTTTCTTCTATATCATCCCTCATATATTGATTAGCTCAGAAGAAAGTCAAGTTTTAGTGGTCAGATTCTTGCGAAAAGAGTTTTCAGGAGTTGAAGACTCAATTCACTTCTGCTCTAGTATAGACTTTACCAGATGGTCTAGATAGGTTTGTAGTTTACTATGATACTTTCAGAGTTGGTATTGGTTGTGTGTTGACTTAGAGAGGTAAGGTCATATACTATGCCTCTGGACGGCTTAAGCCCCATAAAAAAATTATCCTACCCATGATCTTGAGTTGAAAATTATTATTTTTGCCTTGAAGATATGGAGACATTATTTTTATGGGGTTCATGCCGATGTGTTCACGGATCACATAAGTTTGTAGTATGTATTCTCGCAAAAAGATTTAAATCTTTGTTAGAGAAGGTGGCTTGAGTTGTTGAAAGATTATGATATGTATGTGATATAGTGGCAGATGCCCTTAGCAGGTTATCTATCGGTAGTGTCACTTATGTTGAAAAGGATAAGAAGAAGTTCGTCAATGAGGTTAATCATCTTGCAAGATTAGGTGTCCGGTTGGTTGATTCAGCAAAGGGTAGTATGTGGGTTCAGAATAGTTTGGAATCTTCATTGATTACCAAAGTAAAAGAAAAGCAAGACAGAGATCCTAGTTTGGTTAGATTAAAGGAGTCAGTCAAATATCAGAAAGTAGAGGTTTTTCTCCCAAGGGGGAGATGGTGTGTTGCGTAGCCAGGGCAGATTATGTCTTTAGAGTATTGATGGGTTGAGGTAGAAGATCCTAGAAGAAGCGTTTGGTGAATGATATTCTATTCATCCAGGAGCCACTAAGATGTATCGTGACTTGCGAAAAATCTATTGGTGGAATGGTATGAAGAAGGATATTACAGAGTTTGTGGCTAAGTATTTTAATTGTTAGCAGGTTAAAGTTGAGCATCAAAGACCTAGTGGTACATTACAGGAGTACAGTATCCCCACTTGGAAGTGGGAGGTAGTGAACATGGACTTTGTGACAGGATTACTTCGTACGCGTCATCAGCATGATTCGATATGGGTCAGTGTAGACAGAATGACCAAATCGGCTCATTTCTTACTAGCTCATACTTGTTACTTAGCTGATGATTATGCCAGGCTCTATCTTAGGGAGTTGGTTAGGTTACATGGGATTCCGTTGTCTATCATATCAAACAGAGGCACTCAGTTTACCTCTCACTTTTGGAAGGCTTTTCAGAAGGTCCTTGGTACCCAAGTTCATCTCAATACAACTTTTCATCCTTAAACAGACGGCCAGGCAGAGAGGACCTTGGGATAATCACTTACCTTTGATTGAGTTTGCCTATAACAACTGTTATCACTCCAGTATTCAGATGGCTCCGTTTAAGACTCTTTATAGAAGGCAGTGTAGATCACCTATTGGTTGGTTTGAGGTAGGGGAGCTTCTTTGATAGGGCCAGATGTAGTTTTTGATGTGATGAAGAAAGTTCAGTTGATTCAGGAAATACTGAAGATAGCCCAAAGCCGTCAGAAATCCTATGCAGATGTGAGGAGAAGTGATCTTGAGGTTGAGATTAGTGATTTGGTTTATTTGAAAATATCACCCATGAAGGGAGTGAAAAGATTTGGCAAGAAGGGGAAACTTAGTCTCCGTTATGTTGGCCCATATAATATCTTGAGTCATTTTAGGAAGGTAACTTATGAGCTAGAGTTGCCTACAAATTTGGCATCAGTACATCCAATGTTCCATGTTTCCCTATTAAAGAAGTGTATTGGTGAGTCATCTGTAGTTGTTCCGTTAGAAAGTATGGATGTTCAGGATAGGCTTTCCTACAAAAAATCCCAATTGAAATCCTTGATCGTCAGATTCGTAGACTAAGGAAGAAAGAAGTTCACTCGGTCAAGGTTCTTTGGCGAAATCAGTCCGTTGAGGGAGTCACTTGGAAAGCAGAAACAGATATGCGAATCAAGTACCATCAAATTTTTTTCACGAACTCAGATTCAGCTTAAGGTAACGATTTTCCTCAAATTGACTCTCTTCCATTCTCAGTTTCAATTATGTAATTCATTTTATGTGATTGTATACATTCGGTTCAATTCATGTATCATGTTTCAGATTCAGTTATGCAGTCATGTTTTCAGTTATGTATGTTCTATTTATGATCTCAGTTTTCCCAGTATTCTCATCTAACCAGCATCATTCGAGGATGAATATTCCCAAGGGGGAGATATTATAATACCCCATAAAAATCTTAGCTCATTTCAGCTCTCAATTGCATACATAAGGGGTCCAAAGCTTAAAAATTAGCCTAAGTGTTAGGACTTAGTCATTTCCAAGGTCCCTAAACTTTGATGATTTTATTTTTGACCTTTCTGACCTTGGAACATCGATTTTTAAGTTGATTCATGATCAGGGTAGTTAAAAGTACGTCTCGAGTGAGTTTTAAAATTTTTAGACGAGCGTAAGGGCATATTTGGGAATCCAAAACAGTAGCAGCACTGATATGATCCCCCGACACCCCCTCCAGTGCATGCTCTGGAGCCCATAGTGCCCCCTCTAGTGCACCTCTCTAGAGCCCTCGACGCGCTCTCCTTTATCCATCCAACTTTTTTATCCTCAATAATTAAGGTATTTGGTTTATTTTCCTTCACCCAATCAGTCCATAACACAAAATTTAGCTCCCCAAAGAGCATTATTTGCACTTTCAATCAAAAATCCTCTCAAAAGAAGCCTCACTTTCCTCAAGAACAAATCCTAACCCATTCTCAAGCAATCAAGGAATTCAAGCTTCAAATCTCAATAAATTCCCAAGAATCTTCACGAAATCATCTAGTGAGGTATGTGTGATGTTCATTTATAGATTCCTTTCACCCATAGAGTCCAGGACGCCTTTTTTGGTTTTAAATTATGAGTTTTCATGTTTAAATTGAAATATCTCCATGAATCTCTTGTTAATTCAATTACAAGTTATATTTATGAGTATTTTCAAGTGGAATGAGCCATTACGTGTTTTGGATGTTGAAAGCTTTACGTTAAATTCCTAATTTATGATTTTAGTCTTGTAATCATGTTATTCTCGCATGTTTTACTCATTCTCATGCTTAGGTTCATGACTCTCATGTGTTTGATGAAATGTCTAAGTGTTGGATTTTGAACAATGATCCCCTACTATGATTTTAAAGCTTTTATATGACATTATGGTTAATTTCATTCAGTGCTGGTGGGTTATGAACACCCGATACCTATGTGATTTACATGAATTTAGCTTTTCAAGTACTCAGACAGTTAATACATAAATCTTCTCAGTATATTCAGAACACCATGATCATGTTGAGTATTATCAGTTTATATGTTTAGAATTACCTTAGAATCTGTATGCACTGTTATTTTCAGAATACTATGACCTGATCTTATTAGTTATTAGTTATCAGTGCATGCACCAGTTAGTTTTTTAGTGTCTTTCAGTTGGGAGTGGGATTTAGCACCCAGGGAACCTAGGGATAGAGGCTCACCCGCCAGTTAGGATGGGGTCCTTAGTAGTAGTCCCTAAGTTCTAGAACTATATAGCCAGCATAGGATTACGAGATGTCACCGGCCAGTTTAGGAATGACACTCTCTTAGGGGTCACCTGCCAGTTTAGGACTGACTCCCTAGTCCTTTGGGACATCAGATTAGTGGATCCACACAGCCAGTGATAGTACCCGTGGCACGATACTGACACCCTTCTAACTGGGGTTACAAGTTGGACCCTGATTAGCTTATATTGGGGCATGTCGGTTAGATGATACCTCCCACAGTCTCAGTACAGTATTCTAGTGTATTCTCAGTTCACAGACTTATAGTTATTCAGTTATACAGTTTACAGTCTTTTATATTTTAGACTTATTTCAGATTACAAATTTATTCTTGGTCTTTCATTCTCAGATGTCTCAGTTTTCATGCATTTATGTTCAATTATCTCATGCTATTCAATTAGTCCTTATTTCATATGCACAGTACCCCATGTATATCTGTCTAACCTCATCTCATATACCAGTACATTCAAAGTGCTAACTGCATACTTTTTTTGTGTTATGATGTCTTATATCATAGGTTTGGACGCACACTTTCCCAACCACAATTAGACAGCTCAGCGTAAATCAACAGTCGTAGTGGTGAGTCCTCATCCATCGAGGACATGTTATGTTTATTCAGTTAATTCAGTATTTTATTTTGTTCAGTCAGTCGGAGTTAGTTGGGATCTATCAGTTGGGATCTGTCCCATCAACTCCTCAGTCTGTTTAGAGGCTTTTAGACGTTCAGACAATCAGTCAGTTACATTCAGTTTTTATCAGACGTTTCAGGCTTATGATTGATTCGGTATTTAAGTCTCAACATTAGTTGGTCCAATCCACTTAACATGAGAACAAACAATAATTAGTGAAGAATCTTCAAGTTCTTTAGTATATGTCTAATACTCAATATGCTCATCTTCGAGACAATAAAATTATTCATGCCAACAGATAAATTATTTGAACTAGTAAACTCCAAGTTTATCATGACATGTGCTATTTACTTGAGTAACTTTCAAAGTTCTACTGTTTCGAGAGTAGTTTGCAAGATTTTATTATTGAACAATCTTACCACTTCGGGGTTAATTTCAATTTCACTACTTCAGAAGTAAATTTCAGATTTACTACTTCAGGAATAAATTTCACATTTACTCCTTCAGGAGTAAATTAAAAGTTCTACAATTAATTACACAAATATTCTCACGATTGATTATTGATCCAAATTAAATTTGAGGAGAATCTATATATTCGTTAAGATGAATATATAAAGAGAAAAGACATAAAGTGACTATCAAAGTTGTCCCGAATTTACTAAAATACACCTTAACTTTGCGGGCGACTTATTACCCCACAAAAATTATATAGACCATTATAAATGAACCATTTTGATCAATTTTATGTTTAATTTTGGATTAATTTTAGGCACGTGATGGTCTAGTTTTTTAAATTAAAAAATTAAATTAAATTAACAACTCCTCCATCTTTCTCTTCCTTAATAAAATCTCCATTACCATTAAAAACTAAAACAGCAGCCATCAACCCCCGTCACCTAAACTCCAACTACCGCACCATCTTCAACTTCCTTCGTCTCTGTTTTGTCGGAGAATACCACCGGTGAAGAGACCCCAAACAGCACGACATCAGTTTTCCAAGTTGTGATTCAATTTTAAGATTTGGAGCTCATATTTCGGGGTTCAATCTAATTTTATTTTTGAATTTTTATTGAATTATTGGAGTTGTTGTTGCAACCTTTGAGAATTGTTAAATTTGAGGTTCATCTCTAACCCAATTTATTCATTAAATAGATACTCTATATTTTCTTTGTTTCTTAAATCATTCACTTTTTGTTTATGCATTTGTAAATTTTTGGAGGAAAACATATTTGTAAGATGTAATTTTTGCCTCTTGATTGACAAGAATTTAAGCTAATTTTGTTAAGAAGAGCAGCATGTGTTTTTTTTTAAAGCTCCAAGGCCATTTTAATAGAGGAATTGGGAAAGATGAGATTTTAGAAGAGAAGATGAGTTTTTACAATAACTGCAAAAATTAATTACACATGACAATTTTAATTAGGGATTATAGTCAATTTTTCACATTCACGCGCGTTATTACGTGAATGCAAACACAAGTTCAAAATCTATTAGAATGACCTATTTACAATGGACTATATAATTTTTTGTGCGATAATAGGTCGCCCACAAAATTAAGGTGTCTTTTAGCAAATTCGATACAACTTTGATGGTCACTTTAGGTCTTTTACTCTCAAATATAAATAAAGAAAAAATTATAATATTACTAGCAAACAACGTATTACACAAAACTTTATTTCTTTAAAAGACTTGAGAAACACAACTATCATAAACCGAAACTAATACAATCAACAGAAAAGCAAAATACTTAGACTATTAAAGATTCGTCACCGACAAAATGATTTATATTTCCTTCAGGGAATTCAAAGATATCTCCAACATCTCAATGCATAGGTTCAACATTATCTTCAGCGATAAAATTTGCTTCTACATTATAATCCATTTCTTTCAGAGATGCTTGGTAGAAATCAACCAAGTGTCTTGACGTATGACAGATATGTGACCAGCGCCCTTTTCCTCCACATTAATAGCATTTATTTTTAGTGTTTTTCTTTTGCACCGCTTTAGGCTTTTCACCCTTCTTCTTGCACTGGTGGTGAGAAAGATTATTATTCAATGCAAGACAATCATCATGATTATAATTTCTTCCTCGATCACGACCATGATTGAGGCCAGGACCTCTTTCACATTTAAATTGGTGAAAATTTACAATATTTATAGGAAATAGAGAAATATCAGGAGGTCGACTTTCATAATTTTTCATTAAAAGATTATTATATTGTTCAATAATAAAAAGATGCGAAATTAATTCAGAATACTTTTTAAATCTCGTTCTCGATATTGCTGCTGTAGGAGCATATTTGAGGCAGGAAAGATGAAAAATATTTTTTGTAGCATATCATGATCTATGATATTTTATCAGCATATATTTAATGGTGATTTAATTTAAAATATAGCAGAATATACGTTTATATCTTTAAAATCTTGTAATTTCAAATGGGTCAATTCATAATGTGAATGTGGAAGAACGATTATCTTCAGGTGGTCATGTCTTTCTTTTAAGTTCCACAATATAAGTGAATCCTTAACAATGAGATATTTCATTTTAAGCCCTCGTTGAGGTAATAATCATAGCTTTGAAACAGTCTTAATTAGATGTTTGATTTTTATCATTAACGTTGTCTGTCAAATTCGGCACATCCAAATAAATTTCCGCATAAAATGCCCAAGATAAGTAGGTTTTGCTCGATATATTCAGAGCAATAAATTCATGTTTAAATAGATTCATATTATTTTAAGAAAAATAAGTTATTACCTTTATTACCTGTAAAATATTCACTTGAGATGACGGAGTCTCATGCTGATAACGTGTTATAAATAAAAATGCTAAAAGTAAAGTAAACAAGAACAAGGAGATAGAGAGGGAGAACAGATTACTCTTATTACTTTCTCTTCCTCCATCGTATATACATACATTTATAATTTATAATCTATATCTATATCTATAATCTATATCTATAATATATAATCTATATCTATAATATATTAAAAGTGTGAAGGGCCTTATAAATATTGAATGAACTTTTTGCCCTCCATTAAAAGTCTTTGCTTTAGACAAAATCGTCTTTTCACAATTTTTTTAATATTTAATAGTTAAAAATTAATTAAATATATTTATAGTAAAATTCTTCCTTATTAAAAGTATTAATGATAATTAATTTTTTTTTATTACTTTAAGAATTTAAATGTCATTAAATATTGTTTGTAACCTTAATATTTAACTTAGGTACGATCCTACTTTACTACAATTAGACCGTGTATTTTGGAAGAAATATTAGGAGAATTAATATATACTCCTAAATCATACAGGAAGGAAAATTGGAATAAAAACTCCATACAACCAATTGAAAAAAAAAAAAAGTAATGTCGATGATGACATCAAATACCAATATCATGTGTAAAATCAAATACTTTTTTGATATGTTCTTTTTTTCCTAAAATATATAAGAAGGATAATTTGAATAAAAAAATTCATAAAATCTATAGACAAAGGAACTGATATCGGTGGTAACATCAATTAGCAATGTTATGTGTAAAACTAGACATCGATGGGCTCGTGTTATATGTTACTTTTTTGTCTCAATTTATGTGAAACAAATATAATTTAGATGATCAATCATTAAAATAATTAAATTTTTAATTATTATGATTTATAATACTTTTTCTTCTATTCCTAAGTGACACTGATATAATTTCGAGAATCAACCAAATATTTTATATCTTTTATATTTTTTAATTTGTTAACTATGTGATTTTAAATGCATTTAACATAATTTTTTAATAAGATATGAATACTCTCTACGTCTCAATTTACGTGGCACGAATAAAATTTCAACAGTCAATCAATTTGTTTTAATATATATGTATACATACATACATACATACATACATAAATATATATATATATATATATATATGTTCCTAATTATTGTGATTTACAATACTTTTTAACTCATTTTCAAATAATATATGTTACTTTATATTTTCCTCTGTCCCATCCTAATTTATCTGACACTAATATAATTTTGACGGTCAACCAAATATTTTATGTTGACATATTTTTTTCTATTTCACCCTTTTTATGAAATGTTATTAATTTTTTAATGCTTAGATGATCATAATAATTAATTAGAGGTGATATAATAAAATCACAATTGAAACAGCAAAAAAAATGTCTTAAATGATTTATAACAACTAATTAGAAGTGATATAGCAAAATTAATATAAAAAATACTTATAAAAAGATTTAAATAGGCCTTGTATAAGACATCATGTTAATTTGAAACATCAAGAGTTAATTTATCATTTTATATTTTTTATTAAATATTTTTTTAATACTTAGACGACTTATAATAATTAATTAGGGGTGATATAGTAAAATTATGATTGAAGCAGTTGGAGCAGACATCACAAAACATGAAGAGTTAATTTATTATTTTATGTGTATTTTATCCTTTTTATTGAAAATTATTATTTTTTTAATACGTAGATGATGTATAATAATTAATTAGAGGTGATATAGAAAAATCACGATTGAAGCAGCAGAAGCAGGCAGCACAAGTAGACATGTCGATCTCGTGCCTACTTATCACCACTTATTATTAAGTAAAATTTACCTTTCTTTTATTATTAATTTTTTAATACTTAGATGACTTATAATAATTAATTAGGGTGATATGGTAAAATCATAATTAAAACAGTAGACACAGACAACATAAGCAGACATGTCGACCTCATACCTGGTTATCACAACTTATTATTATGTACAAAATAAATTTTACATGATGTTTTCTTTCTACTTTTTTGTTCTGTATTTTTTTTTAAAAAATAAACATTAAAGATTTTAAAATCAATTAAAGATTTTACAATCAATTAAGTTTGCCTTCATATAACGAGGAAAAAGGTTCAGTGCCTTTTCTTGTCAGGACCTACAAGTTTATAAGTCCATTACTAAGTCGACAAAGGTAAAGTTTAGAATTTCGTATTTAATGGTTCTACTTTTTAAAATACAAAAAAAAATAAAAACATGAAAAAGGGCAAACGTACAACGCACATTCATATAGGCTAGTACCAATAAAAGGGGCAAAAACTATATTTATAGGCCATTATACTTGACCATCAAGTAGATACAAACGGTGGAAAAACGACTTGAGAATCAATTCATTTACTTAGTTAGTGTCCTTTAGCCACGTGACTAGACACACGTCACAACAATATGACGACTATTGGCTTTATGCATAGATTAAAGGGAGAAGGATAAAAATAATTCCTCACATAAAAGTTATTCTGTAAAAATAATTTCTGATTTCAATTCTCACTTAATAACAGTTAAACTAATTCCATCTTCTAACCATCTTATAATCATTGCTACAAAAAGTCACAAAATTCGCATAATATATATTTTTTCTTTTCGATTAACACTCACGCTTTCATTCCCCAATTTTACCTCAGGATTCTCTTTCCATTAAAACCTCACAATTTCTCTTTCAGATACAACACATTACCTTAAATACCTTCATAAATTGTATAGAAATATATAAAAATCTTTCGTCAATTAGCTTTATAAAGTTTTTTTTTTCATTCATAATTAGCTGAAATTGATATAAAATTATGGCTTCAAGTTCAATTTTAGTTCCAATTATGCTATAATACGGAGGAAAGTGGTTAAATGAAGTGCAGTTTGAAAAATTTACAATCAATGGAGTACTTTTGAATTCGGATTGCAGGTACGAATATTTTGTTGATGAATTGTATAAGCAGTTGAATCTAGAACGAAATTCTGATTTAATGAGGTAAAATACGTGATAAAAAATGGATCTATGACTATTTACAATAATATGAGTGTTAGACTTTATATGGAGATGAAGAAAGGTAAAATACGTGATAAAAAATGGATCTATGACTATTTACAATAATATGAGTGTTAGACTTTATATGGAGATGAAGAAAAAAAATTGGATATAAATGAATTTTCATTATGTATAACACTATAAAACACATCTGAAAATAAAAAATTCTCAATTGAAAATTTGATCGAAACATCTCTGACTGCTATTCAAGTTCATCCAATACCTATTTCTGATTATACAATTGAAGATAATTTTCTGAGGAAGAAATGGAAGAACAGCCCGAATCTATAATAAAGGATCCACTTCATAGAGATGTTGAAGAAGGGCAGTTGTACTTGGATAAAAATTCAATATCAAGTGTGATGAAACATTATGCAATTCGTGAGAGATTTCAATTTAAGGTGAAAAGATCATCATCATCAAGGTATAAACTATATAACTATTTTATATAACCTGTGTCAACAATGTATAAGTTTTATATTTTATTGAAATATAGGTATAAACTTGCATAAATACTGTATAGGATCTGTATATATACTGCATATAAACTGTGTACCTACTGTATAGAACCTGTTTATATATTGCATATAAACTGTGTACCTATTGTGTAACTACTGTATAGGACCTGTATATTACTGCATATAAATTACTGCATATGAACTGTATACCTACTGTATACCCATATTGTATAAATGTATCATTATTGTATATAAATGTATTTAGGTACTATCTTAAGTGTATCAATCAGAGATGCAATTGGACTTTTAAATCTTCAAGTCAACAAAATTCAAAAGTTTTCATGGTGATAAAATGTGTCGATATGTATATTGATATTAAACTATATAACTTATATCAACAATGCATAAGGTCTATATGTTGTTTGGATATAGCTATGAACTTGCCTAAATACTGCATATAAATTGTGTAACTACTGTATAGCACCTGCATATATATTGGATATTAAACTATATAACTATTTTATATAAACTGTGTCAACAATGTATAAGTTTTATATTTTATTGAAATATAGGTATAAACTTGCATAAGTACTGCATATAATTTTGTAACTACTGTATAGGACCTGTATATATACTGAATATAAAATGTGTAACTATTGTATAGGATCTGTATATATACTGCATATAAAGTACAACATATAAACTGTGTACCTACTGTATACCCATATTATATAAATGTACCATTATTGTATATAAATGTATCTAGGTACTATCTTAAGTGTATCAATCAAAGATGCAATTGGACTTTTAGATCTTCAAGTCAACAAAATTCAGAAATTTTCATGGAGATAAAATTTGTCGATGATCACACCTGTCTAATTGAGGACAGAATGTTTTTACAATAACATGCTACTTCATTAACCATTGCTAAAATGGTGAAGCACAACTTTCTAAATCTAAAGTCAATATACACTCCACCAGAGATCATGGAAGAAATGAGAAACTTGTACGGAATTAGGATGAACTACCAAAAAGCATATAAAGCCAATGAAAAAATGCTTGAACTGATCAGAGGTTCCTTGCGTGAATCTTATGCTAAATTGCTAGCTTACCTATACATGGTAAACATAATAAATTCAGAATCGTTCACAGGGTTACACAAAACAAAGGACAATCACTTTTTATATGCTTTTGTCGCGTTGAGCATACCAATTAGGTGCTGGAGATATTGTATGCCTACCATTATTGTTGATGGAACTTTTCTGAAATTTGCATACAAAGGGACAATGTTGTCTGCTAAAGTGTTGGATGCAGCAGGTGAGTTTTATGAATTTTTTTTAGATAAAATTATGTATATACTGGTATACACTGATAGACACTTTTTCACTTGCTTAATCAGGACATATTTTGCCACTAACATATGCTGTTGTTGATTCTGAAAATGACGCTTTATGGGAATAATTTTTTTCACATGTTTAACACTGTTTTCGGTGAAAAAAAAGACATGTGCATAGTATCTAATAGACATGACAACATATTAAAAGGTGTTGCACTTGTATATCCAAATGTGGCTCACTGTATATGCATCTATCATCTATGGAACAACATCAAGGGTAGGTTTAAAAAGAATCAAAAGTAATTAAAGGGGATCTTCTTTACAATGGCCAGAACATACATAAAGGCAGACTTTGAATGGCTTATGAAAGACATAAACAAAATTAATAATAGGGTTAAGGAGTATCTGTTTGATATAGGCTATGAAAAATAGTCCATAGCTCATTCCCATGTCAACAGGTCGATGTTTATGACTTCAAACATAGCAGAGTCCCTAAATTCAACAAATAGAAATGCAAGAGACTTGTCAATTAAAAAATTCCTATAATTCATGATGGATCTGATCATGAGATGGAATAATAAACATAGACAGCATCCAGAAGCAATATTTACAGAACTGAAAAATAAATACAATATAATAATGCGAAAAAATCTCATTCTGTCAGATAAAATGAAGGTATTACTCCTTATTTCTACTTTACAAACACTTACGTATTCTAATGTGTCACACTATTTATTAATATATTTGTACATTGCAGATGATGGGTTCTATTCATTATTCTTATGTAGTGATTGATGAAACTGAAAAACGAAAATTGTTTGCATGTGTGAAAAAAACGCTCCTGCCTACAATTTCAAGTAGATGGCATACCTTGTCCACATGCTATGACGGTGCTAACTTACACGCATACGGACTTACAAAGCTATTGTAGTCCATATTACAAAAAAGAAAATTTCTTAAAAACACATGAACTTTCAGTTATACCACTTCCTGATGAAACAGCTTGGCATATTCCACCAGAGATATCAGCTAATATAATACTGCCACTAATCTAAAAATCAAGATCAGGTTGACCAAAAAAAATAATCATGGAAAGGACATTATGAACTACTTTAAGCAACAAATTTCATGTGGGCGGTGTAAAAAATAGGACACAATCGAAGAACATGTGGAAATGCTCCAACAAAAATCTAATAGGATGTTGCTACAAGAATACTTTTATCTTTCTCATATTTTTTCTTGAAAAAAAACTATTCATTTCATAGCAATGTAATAGCCTTCGCTACAACGATATTATTTTACTTCAAATACAACACTTTCAGTTTATAGAATATTATTTTCAATTTCATTTGTACTCTAAATATAGAAATCTGTGCATTATGGTGTTTCATTCATTTTAGGTACTTCTCTGAACTGGGGGGTGTAATTTTTCTTCTATAATACCTAAAAAAACTGCATATCATTTGTGTCAATCATGTATAATACGTATATATAATTTGAATATATATAAGTAGTAGTATTTGTCTTTTGAATTTTTCGATCATTTTTTAAAAATACATTTAACAGCTTAATCATAAGAATAGTAATCTAAATTATTCTTTAACGTCTTTCTTAAATAACACTTCACAAATTTAAACAATAAAGGTAGATTTATACTGCACTGATATATATCATGTGCCAATCATATATAGAACCTCTATATGGTTTGGATATAGGACCAAAATTAATTAGCGAATGCATAGCACCTCTATATTTTGAATATAACTACTTTTTAAACTATATAACTACTTTATTTCAATAATATATAAGTTCTATGTCTGGTTGGGATAAATGCATGAAATTATAGAAATGCGGCACTTAAACTGTGAAACAAATGTATAGGAACTGAATAAATGTTGCATATAAACTATGATCAATATAAACTAACATTTCAGCATCAATTGCCAAAACATATGGTATTCAGCATAACATTTCACGATAAGAATCTTCAGTGTATCAACACAAAACAAAAACAACACTAAGCATTTTAACACTAAAAACATATTTCACATCTATGCTTCACAGACATTTCTAACTAATTTGCTGCACACCATCATTTTTCTTCAACAATCGACCAGTAGATTCATCTTCACTAACTGCACATTGCCTTTGTTTCTTCTTTCCATAATCCCACAGCAACACACCATACCAAATTCGAATAGCATCAATATCATCTAGATGATTAGAAATTTCAAGACCATCAAGCAAATACTCAGCAAAGGCAACAACAAATACACTACAGTCCCTGCAACATAATACATCATCAGTATAATTAACAAAAAATTATTTAAAAATGAGCAATTGAATGTGCATTCAATATATTACGTGTTGGCTTGAGTTGACAGTCCATCAACAATACGAATATTAAAAGAATTAGCCACTGAAAGTTCATCGCTCCTACTTTTTTAAAATTCAATACAAGAAAGAAAGTATGGAATTAACTCTGCATATGCAACAAGTGATTTTTGAACACGAACGGCATGTCTTGCACCATGCATTGAATCATACACATATATGCATTGATCTATAAAACACAGCCTCGCCAAAATTCAGTGAAACTTCTCAGCAAGATTAATTGGGAAAAGAACATTGTCAACACTATACTATGGGACGTTGCATCTCATAAAAAGATCCAACCATGTACTCAATGTTTTGATATTCTTGAGTGATAAGTGTTACATCTCTATTGTTCTCCACAAACCGCTTATACAAAGTCTGAATCAAACAGTTAAACCAATAATCGGTGGTTGTAAATTTAACTGAACCACAAACAGGCCCATATTTTGATTTGTTTCACAAATAGTAAGAGATAACATCAATATGCTGAAAATACGAATAATAAAACCACGTTAAAATGCTAAAAATGAATACAGAACACTAATTAAAATCTAATAAATAAGAACTACTTATATAACATGCATCATATACAAAAATTCAGTATTCCAATTAGCTTATCACTATCAAGTATAAACATAAAATCTATATAACCTACTTAACTTACAAATTCATTACTTACTGAATCGGTTAAGGATATTCTTGGATATGCCAATATGAAGAACCACTCTTTCATTTTAACGGTATCAACTCCATAGTCAAATTATTTTGGGAGAGCATTAAAAGAATCTAAATAAACAGGCCTGTAAAAAAATGTTACAAAAATTGTAATATATGACAAAATAAAGTAAAACGAAAAGAAACTACACATAAAATATTTACATCTATTTAACGTGCAATGATCTGGCAACAAACCTATTAAACTGTAATGTCACTTTCATATCATCAATTTGCTTCGTGATACTCTTCACAAAAGGATGTTTTATAGACAAGACGCATTTACTTGGCTGAGCATTCTCTATACGCTTAGATGATTGACCTTCAATTTTGCCACAATCAGAATCAAATTTTGACAAAAATGACGATTCACATACTGCTGTTGGCTTACGTAATCGGCGAGGAATAGCAGGTGTTTCATCCAACATAACAGAGACAACCACCATATTTTCCTCAATTCCTTTAACATTATCACTTGCATTTGCATCAACCTTTCTAACATTATCACATACTAAATCAGTTGCATCAATCATTGTAATACTCTTATCGGGTTGAGTGAACTTAGAAATTTCAGCGTCTAAAATTTCTGACCAATCAAGCTCATTCTAGCTAAGCACTGCCACATCATCTTCTTTTTGTATTTTTTTTAATCACAAAAAGGTTGAGTAAATTTAGACACTTCAGAATCAGTGAAATTAGATCAATTACTATCAACCTGACTATTTCTATCCTTCTTTATAACCTTATTTTCACCTGAGCTTTGTGTGAACTTCAAGAAATCAAAATTTGAAAAATTCTTCCAAGCACCATCCTTAAAAGTTTTGGCTGTAGACTCAACATCGACGTGATCAACTACACAATCACCTACAAAATTAACTTTCTCTCCAACGTCATCCACCAAATGACCAAATACATCACCACCTACATAATCTATTTTTTTCCTACATCATCCATCAAATTGTCACTTATATGATCCAGTTTCGGTGCAACAACATTTTGTTGTCCCACATTAGGTAGATCATCAACTTGATCATCACCTATACCACCAACATTAGGTGTCTCATCATCTTTTTCTTTGAGTTGCCATCATTGTTATCCCTAATTGATGTAGCAAGCTGTACAAAAAACTTTGTAAAATAATTACAATAGTGTATATTAATTTTGTTAAAAAAAATAGGAAAAAATTTGAAAAAGAATATCTTAGGTTCATTCTTTATATGTAGAGCTTGAAAAATCAATTCAAATGGGGATTTCATAAACTTCTCCACCGAGAAAATCTTTTCCATTAACTAAACATAAAAAGGAAAAAGTCAAAACATCAATTAACAAAAACATACAAATATTAATATTAACCTTCGACATACCATTTTAACATCACTTCTCAAAAGTGTCAATTCATTATCTGAGCTCTAATGACTACATTCTTGTTTACTGATACCGGACAAATCAACAGAGTTCACAACCGCATCCACAGATTTAAAATCAGGTCATTGAAGGATTGTTTTTTCAAGAACCATCAACGTAATTTTACTCAACACTACCTGCACATACAAAACATCACTCGACATTTAAGAAGCACATAACAATTTAACAAAACATATATAAATTACGTTTTAAAATAATTATATACCCGCTCTTGCCTAATATCAAAAAATACAGACTTGATCTCATTGTATGTTGGTCTATGCTTTACAAACCAATTAAGTATACGTGGCACACCATCGCAAACTCGATCAGCAAAATGGCCATCGACATAAGGTCAACACTCATAAAACCAATACTGAAATGCTAAAGGAAAACCAGCACAACGATACATAGTTTTTCTCTGATAAACCTTAGACTTTGTTGACTCTAACATCAGACGAAAACATAATTTTTTCCCAAGAAAATATTTCATAGTTCCCAGATTCAACCAATAAGAAATTATTCTTTGTTATAACATCACTATACGTGATAGAAAAAAGAAAGGTATAAATAAAGAACAAAATAAAAATTTGTAAAGCATCTTCATCACATTGAGACTTTTTTTTCATGAAACACTCTTCTGAATCAAGTTTTGTGACCTTGGACTTTCCTGAAAAATACAACTCCATCAGCTTTCTTCGTTCAGTAAGAGTAAACTCATTATTGTAATTTTTAGTACATTTTAAACCGCTAATTATAGCAAACTCTTGTAAGCCGAACCGCAACTTAGTGTTATTCACTTTAATCCATTTTTCATCATCTCTCTCACAAACAAGTTCCCTAAGCAACATTCCATGGATAAGTTGATTTTGAAGAAAAACACTTGATAAAGATAAGAAATACCCAAAGCAACTATTCTTAAACAAATCAAGTTGCTTCTTATCCAACTTAGATTTCAAGGAAGTCACAATACCACAGTTTGTGTGCACACTAAGCTGACACTTGTAATGATCAGATAGACCAAGAAACAAATCTCAAACCTGCAATAAGTAAGTGAACTTTAAGGTCTAAATGTACTTTAAGGTCTAAATATTTTAAAAAGCTACATATATTACTCATACAATATTCATTACTACACAGTTACAAATTTTACATAGTAACAATATAAATATTCAAACTATACACATTTTTATACAATGTTGATACACAAATAGTTATACAGCCACTGTACACTAAATTTCACAAATATCCCTACCCTATATATTTCATATATAATACTGACACATGTTATATACAACAATAACACACATATTTTAAACATACACAAATTTTACACAAAAATTAAAATATCTCTCAGACATAATTAATACATAGAAAGCACACACAATGCACCTCAAAATCAGTTAATTTGGATATTTTTCTCTTCCAATGAACAAAAACTTTTTTACCTTTCTTTTTGGATGGTTGAGCATCATCTTCTCCGTCATTTGATCGATTTCTTTTTTTTTAATTTTTTGGGAGGAACAAGAGTATCTCCTTCTTCATTCACACTTATCTTTTCCTTTTCTTTAGATGACTTACCATCATCTTCATCATTTTTTGAATGACTCCTTTTTTTTATTTTTTGGGGAAGAACAACAAGATCTGCTTCATCACTCACATCTGTATGTGCCTTTTTTTTAGCTAATTTTTTTATTTCGTCATTGATGGATCACCTAATAATTTACCTTGAGACCTGGTAATTCAAGTAGGAGTAGGATGAACATTCTTCAAATCCTTCAATTGAACATCACGATTTGTTAAATCTTCAAAATCATCATCACTAACAACGAAATTAGGGTCATATCTAATACCTTTACCAGCTAATTTCGTACCAATATTAAGTTTCTTCTTTGATTTCATCACTATAGACTTCAAAAAATCCTAATTGGAAAGAATAGTCGAAAAAGGACACTGTACTTAGCAATTAAGTTTTTTTTTTTCGAAAAAAGGATAATTGTAGGCTTTTTTTTCTTTAGCTAATAGAATTGTGTCTTATTAAATGAAGGGCTAATAAATGACATTAAAAAGATTGAGAGTGTTATTTTCATCCAAAACATGAAACATGGATCATTATTTTTAAAACGGAAAAGGTTCAAAAATACCCCTAACTATCTAAAATAGCTCAAAAATGTCCCTCGTTAGATTTTTGGCTCAAAAATACCCCTCCGTTAAATATTTGGCTCAAAAATACCCCTCCCTCTAACAGAATTCGGAAAAGGATCAAAAATACCCTTGAACTATCTGAAATGGGTCAAAAATATCTCTCTGTTAAATATTTGGCTCAAAAATACCCCTCCCCTTAACGAAATTAAATTGTTTCGATTGAATTAAACCCTAACATGAGCTTTTTAACCCTAATACTTTAATTTTTTTTACATAAAAGTATTTTTTTAATTTTAAAAATAAGATAATGAAAAAAAAGTATTTGAATTATAATATAAATTGATTGAATTTGATTTGGAAAATAAACATATATTTATTCTAAAAAGGTATTTTCACTTTACATCTTTTTAATCTTTAAAGAGATTAACAAACTATAAATTAACGAAATATAAATATTCTCTTAAAGAAATTAACGAAATATAAATTAAAGGATGAACTTTATATAAATTAACGAAATAATTGAAATAATTTAATTTCGTTAAGGAAGGGGTATTTTTGAGCCAAATATTTAACAGATAGGTATTTTTGACCCATTTCAGATAGTTCAAGAATATTTTTAATCCTTTTCCGAATTCTATTAGAGGAAGGGGTATTTTTGAGCCAAATATTTAACGGAGAGGTATTTTTGAGCCCAAAATCTAACGAAGAGCATTGTTAAGCTATTTCGAATAGTTCAAGAATATTCTTAAGCCTTTTTCATTTTAAAAAAGTGTTACATTATGTCCTTTTCTCTAGATTAAAAAAGACGATGCTCATAGTGCTCAATCATGGGCTATAATTGTATTGAACCCAATACAAAATCATACAATCCAGAGCAAAAGCCTCACCTAATTCATTAAAAAATCTCAATAATAGGATAAATTATAAAAAATCTCAAACAACCTTATAATATTTATTTATTCTTTTAAATTAATTATATAATATTACATAATAACTTTAGATACGTAGATACATGTTGTAATCCTTAGATATATGCAATTAAATTCAAATACATACAATGTAAACTAAATTATGTATTCGAACATTTTAATCATACTCACTTTTTAATAAGATATTATGTCATATTGAAAACTTATGAAAGAGGGAAGTAATTAAATCCTACAATACTGAAATTTATATTGTTTATATTAATGCCGAGATTTTGACACTTATGTACGTGCACAAATTTTCAAGGTCAAAATATATATTTATTCAATTTACAATTTTATTTTAAAAGTAATAAATCAAAATTTCAAAACCATGCGTCTCCAAAACCAGTCAAACCCAAACAGAAGAAGCAAATTCATGGCCGGGATTGTGTAGCCCACAAATGGATATAGTAGCTCCACGTAAACCACCACCAAGCCTTTCATGTCCACCAACTTTCAAACTTACCTTCCCTCCATCACTTCTTACCTTGATTTTTTTTTTTCTTTTCTTTTTTATAGATCGTGGAATCGAACTCCCACACTTGATATAAAATTTTCACTTAAGTTGAGCTATGAATATATCTCCCTCAATTTATTTTTATTTATTTATTTAATATTTTAAAAATAAATTTATAATTATATTATTTTATTATTTATATAATTTTAAATTATTTTTCAAGATATATAATATATCAATTAATAGAAATATTATGACAACATACTCATATTATTTCTTATTTTCTTGAGAATTAATTATCTTACTAAAAATAAAAATATATATATATCTCAAATTACTTATTTTGTTTATTGAATCAAAATAAAATTTGTTAAAATTATCTCATTTGGCCCCTATGGTTAATACCCTTAAAAATATAAAAGTAAATTATTAAGTCTTATTTATTTTTAAATACTTTTGTCCTAACTTTATCTCGTCTCTCCCGTTTCTTTCCTCCATTCTTGTGAATGCTCCGCTCTTTCACATCACAGTATTTTACTCGAGCTACACTATACCCCTACTACTTTTCTTTTGTCAACAACACCAACAATATATTCCAACTCCCTATGGAAAATAAGCACACCAAAGGTATTTCTTGTTAAAACAAAAGAACTTGTTTATTTTTTCTTATTGTGATGGCTATTAATTTGTGGATATTATTTATGTGTTTATCAATTTGTGTTGGAATTATTTTTGGTAATTGTGAAGATATGAAGGATGAACAGAGAGAAGGTTACTGCAAGGAAGTGGCTGGTGATCATTATCCTTCAAATAGTGCTTCTGATTATATACTTCCTCATCTTCTCAACTTGTAAGTTTAGTCACTTTTGAATGTTTTTATTTTGTTCTTTAACTTGCTTGTATCATTTTATTTTTTTTTAAATTATGATCATGTTGTAGCGTTTAGTGGTGGCAGAATTTTATTTCAACACGAAAAAAAAAAAAAGGAGATAGCTTTGATAGAATTTGGTTTTTCTATTTTCATTAGGCAAGTTATTTTTCTAAAACGTAAGGAGCTTGTTTTCTAAAAAAAAATATCTTTAAACATTACGGAACATGAGAAAATCAGGCACACCCTTAACATAAAAGTGATTTTAACCAATTCTTTTTAGCTTGGTGATCAAACAAAATAGGTGAGAAAATAAGGTCTCACATGTAAGTCTAAGCGGAGACAAAAAACACTAACTCATTCTTTTCATATATTCAAGTCTTAATAGATAGAGTTGTCTGGTATCTATTGTTGAGAGGAGGTGGCAGGTGGCAGGTAATTCGTGAGATTAATCAAAGTGTGTGAAAGTTGGCCTGAACATCGAGATTATAAAAGAAAAAAAAGAAGAAGTAATTTAACCATAAAGACTAATACAATATTAATTTTTTGATAAAAAGGATTCAAATAACCCCTTGAGATAGTCTAGCTCCATTCCCGGTAGCTCTAGGGGTATTTTATTTGTAATATTAGACATCATCCATATTGAAATCGGGGTAGCTTAAGGGTAAAACTGATAAAATATTTGCTCTAGACTTTCAAAATTTTAATAGTAAATTTTATAATTTCAACATTACTTGACATAATAATGAAGGTTGAGAAATATGCCTGAAAAAATTATCTTTCTTGAAAAATAATAAGGAAAGGAAAAGCTATCTAATTTTTATCATAAATATTTTATGACCTGCATTAAACGACTCAAACTTTGTATTAATAAAAACAATTTTAACAACTATATTCAAGTTAATGTATTATAAATAAATGTTTAACATCTTATTCACTACAATTAACCTTTATTTTTATTCGTTATTCTATTAATATGTGAAGTTAAAGGTTACGTGTTTTTTAAATTATTAAAAGTATTATTTTTGTATGTATGTGTACATATTTAAGGCCTCGATATAATTGAAACTTGAATTGTTTCTGGAATTCTTGGCAATAACAGTGAGTAAAAATTGGACAGAAGACAATAATAATACTGAACATTTAGAAAAGTTTCAATAAGTGTCAGTCTTTCATTTTAGTTTTTATTTTCAATAAGATACAAACCTAACTCATATTTAGGTCCCGTTTGGCCATGGAAATTTTTCCCTTTTTTTCGAAAATATTTTTCGGAGTTAGAAATTGTGTGGTGTTTGTCCATGAAAATTTTTCAGAAAATAATTTTGAAATTTTTTTTGAAAAGGGAAAACAGGTTTTTGTTGTTTTAACAATTTTCTAACTCCAATTTCAACTTTTATTATTATCACATGTAACCCCAATCTTTTAAATTTTTACATAAAACTCTCCTTATAACATTACTTTTTCAATATTACGTATATAACAATTTTAAAGAATAAGATAATTATAATTTCAAACTTAATGCTATCCTAATTAATATATATCTCTGTTTCTCTCTCATTATTATTTTTATCTCTTATATAATTTTCTTCCTTATTTAAGATATTATTTTACTGCTAATTTATATTTATACCCATAAATATATAAAGTATTATATTTATAATAAAAATATACAAAGTATGTTATATATAAAGTTTATACCATGTATATATACTATATATACACATATATAAATATACAAAGTATTAAGAAACATACTAAGTATATTTATAATATAAATATACAAAGTATGTTATATATAAAGTTTATACCATGTATATACCATACACATACATATAAAAATACAAAGTATAAAGAAACATACTAAGTATATTTATATATTTATGGTATATAATATAATATATCATAAGTATGCAAAGCATGTTTTACATAGAAATAATTTATTTACACACAGTAAAATCTTTCATGTATAGGAAAATTAAAAAAATACATTAGCGGCCCTAAAATTTAATAACAACTCATCATTTCCTATTTTTTAGGAACGGAAAATGAAGGAAATAAATTAAATAAATTCCTAAAAAATTAAATTTGTTTGAAAGATAATATTTGTTACCTAAAAAACAGAAAGCAGTGATCTGTCAATATAACATCTATATTTAAAATTTTCAAATATGAGAAAACAGCTAGTAATGTAAATATTATATATGTCACAATTGAAATTCATCAAATATGACAATGTATATATAATTATTTTTATAATAGTGGCTAATTGTATTTTTTTTCATTAGTAGGTAAATTTTAGTTGGGTGATTTTGATAGTTTATAAAAGTTAGGGCATAAAATCATATTTAAAAAAAGTTTTTTTCAAAAGTTAAAAAATAAAATTCAAAAAAGACATGGTTAAACACAACTCCAACTCCAATTTAAACTCCAACTTAACTCTAACTCTGAAAAATTTTAGTTTTCATGGCCAAACAGTTACTTAGTTTTCATTTTCAATAAGATAAGATTTTAGGTAAGAGAATTTATTGTTCCATAAAATTTTTTCCATACAATGTTTCCTAGAATTCTTTTAATGTTGTCATACACTTAAATTCTAACACTGAGAAACTACAATTTTATAATATTGGGACGAGACAAACTTGAATAAAGTGATATAGATGATGACCTGACTCTCTAACTTATTTGGAATTGAGCCATAGTTATTGTCGTAGTATCAACTGCTCTATGTTTACTCTTTCAAATCCAGCAGGTAGGAGCACTATGCTATCACCAAGGATGCACTTATTTAATTATTTAATTGTTTCTTGATAAGCAACTTCTCCAGCTTGTAATGACATTTCATATGTCATTCCATATATTTGTGCTTGTTTCCAACAAATTTTTATAGTGATAGAAATAAATTGTAATCACAAATAAAAATATGAAGAAACATGATTCTTTTTATTGATAAATGATATGGGTATAAATTTGTTCCTTCCTTGATTCTTCTCTCTTGATTTTTTTCGTAATTTCGAGGGCATCAGTAGCGTATTTGTTGAACGTAGAGATATTTGAATTTGATATGAATTTCTCCGTAATTTGAGGATCGTGAGTAGCGTATTTCTCGTATGAAGGAATATTTAGTTTTGATATAGATTTTTCCGTAATTCGAAAGCCGTTAGTAGCATATTGGATTTTGATCTCTTTATAAATATTTCATGAATTTCTGATATATTGGAGATCGTTGATCTCTTTATGAGTATCCCATAAAAATTATGGGATTTTGGAGATGCCGATTTTAAGGGAATATTTGACCCTTTATATAGGCGTAATTTAGGGATTGGGATAGAGTAGCCCCCAAGCTAAATTTAGGGTTAAGTAGTCTAAAAGAACTCTAATAGAAATTGGATTCTTAGAGTCTACAAAATTTTAATGTCTACAAATGCCCCTTTACTTGTCGGAATGTAAACTTGATGAAACTGAAAGACAAGTCTTGAAGTATCTATAGAGCTTCCATCTTTACGATCTTGTGGCTATATAGAGCTTCCATCTTTATGATCTTGTGGCTATATATTTGCAGATCTTATTTATGAGAGAAGAGATGAAGGACAAATTTGGTCCCATTAAGCATGCCAGTTTGTTTTCAACAAATTTTTACAGTGGCAAAAATAAATTGCAATCACAAATAAAAATATGAAGAAACATGATTCTTTTTATTGATAAATGATGTGGGAACGAATCTGTTCTTTCCTTATTCTTCTCTCTTGATTTTCTTCGTAATTCAAGGGCCGTCTCCGTAATTCGAGGGCAGTCAGTACCGCATATCTCGAATGTAGGAATATTTGGATTAGATCTCTATGGAAGTAGAATCTGCGGTTTGTGGATCTTCTTGATATATTTGATTATAAAAAAAAGAGGATCTTGATCTCCTTGTAAATATCTCATGAATTTCTGAATCTTTTTTATATTTGATTATAAAAAAAAAGAGGATCTTGATCTCCTTGTAAATATCTCATGAATTTCTGAGATACTACAGATTGTTGGTTTCTTTATGAGTACCCCATGAAAATTATGGGATTTTAGAGATGTCAAGGGAATATTTGCCCCTTTATATAGGCGTAATTTAGGGATTGGAGTACAGTAGCCTCCAAGCTAGATTTAGGATAAAATAGTACAAGAACTCAACTAGATTTATGATAAAATAGTACAAGAACTCTAACAGAAATTGGATTCTTTAGAGTACACAAAATTTCGATGTTACAGTGACATGAAAATTGAAAATTCTGAACCCAAATCTATTACTGCCTTCACAAAGGGATATATTTCGTAGTAGACTTGTTCCCCTTACGAAATAATTGACAACTACGACAAGCTTGAAATGTAGTTATGTTTTTATATTCAATAATAAGCAGTGGAGGATCCAAAATTTAGGAGTCATAGGTGCTCGGGAGGTTCGAACACTCGTATTGATACTTAAAATTTTAAAGTTCTGCCTGAAAATCATAATAGTCAGTTATTTTTTTTCCTTTCATAAGTGCAATTTTCCATCTTATATCAATTTTTATACATTTCTTATAAAATCATACCTATTTTCATCGGATTTAACGGGTACCGATGCACCACATATTTGAACTTAGGTCAGCCCCTATCAATAAGTATGACATGACCGAATAATTCAAGGAGGGCAGACTATGGGAGGGTCTTTTAAGTAGATGACCCGTCGGGTAGTCAAAGCGGGACTTCTTTGGGAAAAGAAATTGACTAAGTTCTCTTTTAGTCTTATGGTGGGATACCGCCATCTCCCGCCAGCATTAAATATCAGGTAACTTTGTCCACCATAAGGCTATAATAGATGGAAAGAAATCACCTAGAGCTTTTGTCTTTGCTGGAAATTGAACCCGAGATCTCATGGTGCTCAACCCACGTCATTGACTACTAGACCACTCCCTTGGGTGCAGAAAATATGAGTATTAAGAGAAGCTTGTTAGATCCTTTCCTTATAGTTGCTGCAGCAGTTTGTCCATGGTTTGCTGTTCAACACAATTCTGGTTTATCTATTGCGCACAAAGTTCATACTTCATGCATTCCATCCTTATTTCGTTAAGAGGTTGAGTAAATTTGTTCGCCTATGCGATTATCAGTTCATCAATATCTCATTAGTTAATGAATCATTTTAATAATTATTCACACCAGCTTTCTGCAAATATATTTCAGATATGCATCACGCGCCAAGGCACAGGATTTTGAGATTTATGCTCCAAATGCAACGTTTGAAGATCCCCTTATGCGTGCAGAGGGGTATGCTTCTATCTTATTAGCCTTGTTTGGTAATAGAATAACTGCTGCAACTAAGACGAGTGCCTGTAATTCATGGTGGTATGTGCAAGAATTGAACAATATGTGCTTTGGCTGCAGAATTCTTACTGCAATATTCTAGTGATAAAGGAGATGAGAAAAAAGCCTATTTATTCTCCACCCCTTATTTCAAAAGCTCAATGTAACCACCTTTACACCTAGTGATTTTGAAATTTGAATATGTTAAAGACCTGCTGTTACTAGGGTCTATAAGTGCAAGAAGAAGGGTGAAAATAAGGCTTAAACGTATCTGTTTTATTTATTAATTATCTGTGTATGTATTTCTAGTAGTTTCTAGCAGTTACGTAGCAGTTTAGTCAGTATTTTTCGATATATTGTATTAGGAAGAAACAAAGACTATCAGATTATAGACGTTAAGGTTCCTCGAAATACCTTGGTTGTTGAAGTATTCTTTATTTGCTATTCGTTAAACTCATTCTACTTGTTGGTGGCGGTAGATAATTGTTGAAGTGTTGTTTCTACTTTTGCATTGTTTGTGGAAGTTTACAGATTTATTGTTAAGAGATTTCAGGGTTCCTAACAGAATATCAAGCTCTTCTATGTTTCTGAATCAAAAGTAACTTGACTCCGGCTTTTCTTACTGCTGCTTTTTGTACATTTCAGGTTCTCAGTAAGTCTGATTATGATTTTTCCTGTTGATTGCAGGGTAAAGCAGATAAAATCGTCATTTTATTCGCTTGGGAAGGTCTAAAAAATTTCCTTCTTAGAGCTGTCCTATTTCATGCTAACCTACTATCTATGCTAGATTTATACACTTTGGTAGTTAGAGGCTCACTGCTAAGTGCTAAAATGCCCTGGAAAACATTGTAGCACTACTAGTTAGGGTTGATGTACTCGTCCTTATAGAAATCTACTGCATCATCCTTCATCTTTTATGGCTTCCATGTTTTGCCCGAATATCATCAGTTCTAAGCTCGTACCTGTTCATCCATCTTGTATCCAAAGGCGAACATATCCGTTGAGTGACTGTAACTACTATGGTTTACGTCAATACTTCTTACCCAACCGTTTGTGTTTTAAATTAACTAATTCATTTTCATATTATGTGTTTCTTTAGGTTTGGGATTGTTGTCTACGAATAATTCCAACTGTTGCTTTTTGTACATTTCAGATCTTCAGTGAGTCGAGAATTGTGGAGTACAACGTCACAGAGAAAGAAATTTCTCCAGGAAATAAAGAGGTTTAAGATCCATATATCCTATTGCGTCCGCTTTTCGTTTGTTTGTTCTCTGCTTTAGGACTCTTTAACATTATGGTTGATGGCGTCAGATTTTAATTGACAACAAACAATATTACAAGTTCTTGGGGAAAGACATTCATATGATCTCACTGATCAAGTTGTATACTGAAGGAGGAAAGGTTGTTCGTCATGAAGATTGGTACGTATTTATATATTTCACATGCCTGGTACTTAGAACTAAACAAGAATACTTGAATTTGCAGTTCAACAAGGAAAATGTGGAACATTCTTTTGTTCCCTTGCCATGGGATAATAACATTGTTTTTTCAGTTTGTGAAAATGTACGAGGCAATCTGTAAAACTTTGTTTACCATTGTCTACTTTGTTAAGCATGTTTAAATATGTGCAACTAATATGTTTGATAATGTAGTATGAAATCATTTTGCCAATCTTTTTTATTTTTTTATTTTTTGAGAAAAACGAGTTAGGCTTGCTAAGTTGCGGTTCCCTCATTTGCTAAAATGAGACTTGAACCCGTGACCAACTAGCTAAGGCAGAGGAGTCTCACCATCTGAGCAAACTTCACTTGTCTTGCGAAACATATTTTCTCTATATATTCTGTTTGGTTGTATATTTATTTAACTAGCCCCATCTACTAGTCAAATGACAATTTTGCCAATTTTTGTTTTTGGAAAAAAACGAGTAAGGCTTGCTAAGTTGTGGCTCCCTTATTGCTAAAATGAGACTTGAACCCTCGACCAACTTGCTAATGGCAGAGGAATCCCACAAATTGAGCAAGCCTCACTCATCTTGTCAAATATACTCTATTTTTATAATGTTTGGTTGTAATGTTTGTTTCGCTACTTGTTCACATGGCACAATTTTCCAAAAGATGTTTTTCTTTTTTGGCAAAACGAATGAGGCTTGCTAAGCTGTACTCGCCTTTTGTTACAACATGACTTGAACCCTCGACCAATTGGCTAAAGGTAGAAGCCTTTCACCAGCTGAGCAAGCCTCACTTGTCTGGCCAAATATAGTTCTATACATATATATATAATGTTTGGTTGTATAGTTTATAATATTTTTGACTGTTTTACGAACAATTTTTTCAGCTGGGATAAGAAACCTTTACGGAATAGGGAGACAGTGAAGGTACCACTTGTTGGGCGTATGATGGAGGTATCTCGTAGAGCTTCGATGCTTTTAACTCATGCGCTAATGGGGTTTGGAAAAGATCCCACCATGTAAATTGCAATGCACTATAGTGTTTCAGTTAGTTTTACCTAGCTGCAACTTTATAATCAGGTGAGAAATATATGTTTGCTTGAAAATATGTAAGACTCAGAAACAACCAGTCTACCTTTACAAGGTAGGCTAAGGTTAGGACTCATCACCCTCCCAAGACCCTTCTTGTGAGATTACACGTGTATGTTGTTGAAAATACATGTATAATAATTATTCAGTTTATCCATTTGGACCTCAATTGCTATTTGGATTGAAGCACAATTTTATGGAGTATTATTTTGGAACCTCTGATGATCCATATGCTCCCAGTGTTTTTGTTGGAAGTGGGGAGTACTCACTATTCAAATAAGTAAAAATTACATATATAACGACATGTTTACTAGTATTTACTAAAAAATTTAATTTTTTTCAAAACCTCATAAAATTTCAACTTTTAGCCATTGATGATACATGTTTTAACTTAGATACATATTAGGAATATATATTTTAATTTAACTAACTAGCACGTTTTAAGGAATGTAACGGATAAATTAGCAATAAAATAATAATTAATCTAACTAATTATGGTTAAAACAAAATAAAATTCCACGATTTATGACAATTATTTTGTTAGTCCACCATTCTAATAAAAAACAGGCAGCATAATCTCTTTTGAAATTGCAAAAACTTCATACGCGACATAATCAGAAACTTCATACGCGACATAATAAAAAACCATCAACATATTCTGTTTTGAACAATCAGAAACTTCATACCAACATAATCGCATTCTTTCTTGACTATGTATTAGCTCATTCCATTTCTCATAAAATTTAAAAAGTTGTACTCGACTATACTTTGCCATATGGATATTACTTTTCGGTACCTAATGATGCACGCGATAAAAAAATTGGTGAATGGCTTAGTTTGGTTGTTGAAATAAAAATGTAGAACATGTATTATGTTCAGATGAAGAGAATGGAGATTGCATGTTGCCTGAATCTTTCCGCACTTGTTCGTCTTTGATAAATTTAATTTTTTCAAGTTGTTACTTTGAACATGACATGGTTATATCGTGGAGGTGTCTAAAAAGCATGTATTTTGGGTCTATGAGGTAGGGGATGAACATATTGTGAATGAGTTATCGGGTTGTTCTGCATTGGAAACTATGGAACTGTGTTTTGTTGGGGGGGTTTTGTAGTGTCGATGTTAGGTCTTTGAAGTTGAAGAGATTGAAGTTGAATTGTTATTCGTTGCTTGATGATGGAAGAGATCGTACCTTGGATATTGTTTTACGGTAATTTTTTGTCCTTATGTTAATAAGGTCGAGATACATTTTTAGTGTTAATGATACATTTTGATCATTTTCTATCTGAGTTTATATAGTTCTGATTACATATGTATCTCGTTTTGTTTTAGTTTTATCTATTACAACATACGAAACAAACATAAAAGTTTTATTTTAGATACATGTTATACATGTTTTTGCAGTTAATGTATCTAGTAATCTGTTTTTTGACAGAAACTGAAGAAAAATAAGTTGAAGTTTTATTTTCATTGATTCAGCTATGTCCTACGATGTTGTTTGGAGGATTGTGTTTGGATTAAAGAAAAATAGGCACAAGAAATTAAGTGAAACAATGACATCGAGTAATACTTATTGCGGGAGATGTGGTTATGAAGGTCACAACAGGCGTACTTGTAACCTTTTTTTAAAAGAGGAGTGACAATGTAGTTGACTGATGAATAATGTTGAATAATTTCTCAACATGTTGCTGGGTTTTTTAACTCTTTGATTTGATATTTTAATTGATGATATTGTTGTTTTTTAAGAATTTTAAGAAAAACAGTTATCAAAATAAATTATTATTTTCGTACCTTTGTTAATTAGTTATATATGTTTTCATGAGCTTATTATCGTGACACATCATATAGAAATTAAGATACATTGAACTAATAATGTTATTAAATTGTATATTAGTAGTTCTGCCATTGTAAATGATTGAAAAGAGAAACATTTTTATAAGATATATCTACCACAAATTTATAGATACAAATTTACAAAATTTGTATCTAATGTAAAATATAATTTATCAATATTATTAAGACTTGGTACTATAAGTTCTTGTACTTTTTGTTATGCAGGTTAAAGACAAACATGTATTTGGATTAACAAAAAACTGTTACAGATACATAATAATGCAACGTTGTGTTGCTTACTATCATTATATAGTAAAATATATTTCCTTATACTAGATACATACAGTTTAGTAATATGTATCTCACATAAATTTTTAGATACAAGTTTAAATAATTTGTATCACTTGTAAAATCTAATATGTTAATAGTTTTAAGAGTTAGATCTATTGAGTTTTGCTATAATTTGCTATGCATTTTAGAGACAACATATCTTAGTAGGAACAAAATGTGATTACAGATACATAATAATGCAAATGTTGTGTTGCTTTCTACCATTATATTATATTATATGTTTCATTATTTTAGATACATACAATTGTAAAATATTATAAAATATGTATCTAATACAGTGTTTTTATAATGTGTAAAAAACGTATATCGAAATATAATTATACCTTTAAATGCTTCAGCATTGCATTAAAATAGGTGACAAAGTAGAAGTTTCTAATCATTAAAGAAACATATTGCATGTTTATGAAAACATTACTAAATACTAACATCATCAAAACATCATCAAAGTTTATAACATCATCAATGATTTTAATATCCAACTAGCAAATAAATAAATAACGACTGAATATGCAAAACACGGTCTATTTGTTTTGGTGCGAACTTGCTACTTGTCCTTGATGGATCGTCATTCTCACTAAAGTAGTCATTTTCTGTTTTTTTTAGATCCATACTGGTACAAAAATCTAGCATATCTCAGACGATGGTATTGAGCATCAATACCAGAAGATAGAATGCTTAATCCCTTGCTCAGATACTCGGTATAGACAACTAAAAATACATCACAATCCCTGCATAGCAATCACTAATTTAATTAAAAACACCTATGTACTCATATATAGAAACATAAGTATATCTTTAAATGTTCCACCATTCTTGAGTTGCAAGTTTCTTACCAATGTCAGCATTATAGTAATTCACATAAGCCTCATCGATGTACACTTTGTAAAAGAAATTCGTGATAGTGTATCTGTTGGTTGAAAATTCTTGTTCTTGTACTTCTTCCTCAAGTAGTACATGATGACATTCAAATGATATTCAAATTGTAATCAAATGGAATATATGTTATAGCAGGCAACTGGAATGATTATTACTTTGATACAAATTAAATTATTTTTGTATCTAATGTGATTAAAGATAAAATGCAGGAAACTGAAAAAGCAACAAATGAAAAAGATACATATTAATATATGACGATACATCTTTTGTTATCATGTATCTAATATAACATAAGAACAGAATAAAAAATTCAAATTTGTACTGCAGCACACAATCAAAATTGACAGAAGCAAGTTACTTTGCACGTTTTTTAATGAAAAATAAGATAAACAATGAATTTCTAAACGTATCATACAAGCCAAAATATGTATCTCGGCCTTACATTTAACAAATCTGAATATGCAATTACCTTGGGAAGATCATCTCTGAAAATTGTTTCAATAATTCTTTCTTCTCTTGATGGGAGCTCTGTTGGATCCCTTTTTCTTAGAACCACTTTCATTTTTCTGGTCCTTCTTCGCATGCTTTTGCCGCAACTTCTTCATAGTTTGGGGATCGTTTCTATGCTTTGATCTATTTTCATCAAAGCCAATAAATTTGTAGTCAAAACTTTTGGAAATGAAGTTTACAACTTCTTGAGATTTTTTGATACTTTCTAATTGAGAAAATCCAAGACTAAAAGAATTTCAATAACAATTAAACAACACTAGATACATTTCAAGGCATTAATAGTTAGTCCCAGATACAAGTTAACACAACATGTATCTATGAAGTCATAACTTGTATCTCTTACAATAAGACTATCAGTAAAATTTAAACACCAATAGATACATATCAAAACATTAACAACAACTCACATGCACCAGTCAACATAACATGTATCTATGATAAACTTGTATCTTTTGTAATACGACTTTCAATAACAATTAAACAACACTAGATACATTTCAAGGCATTAACAGTTAGTCCCAGATACAAGTTAACACAACATGTATCTATGAAGTCATAACTTGTATCTCTTACAATAAAACTTTTAGTAAAATTTAACCACCAATAGATATATATCAAAGCATTAACAACAATTCACAGATACAAGTCAACATAACATGTATCTATGTACTTAAAAATTTATATTTTTTGATATATTAATTTCAATATAAAAATAAATCACAAGATACATATAAAATTAGCTACAAAGAACCAGATAAACAATGAATTTTCAAACGTATCATCCAAGTCAAAATATGTATCTCGACCTAATATTGAACAGATCTGAACATGCAATTACCTTAGGAAGTTCATCTATACAAATTTCTTCGACAATTCTAAAATAAAATTTTTATGTTCATTTCGTATGTTGTAATAGATAAAACTAAAACAAAACGAGATACATAAGTAATCAGAACTATATAAACTCAGATACAAAATGAGCAAAATGTATCATTAACATTAAAAATGTATGTCAACCTTATTAACATAAGGACAAAAATTACTGTAAAACAATATCCAAGGTGTGATCTCTTCCATCATCAAGCAACGAATAATGATTCAACTTCAATCTCTTCAACTTCAAAGACCTAACATCGAAACTACAAAAACCCTCAACAAAACACAGTTCCATAGCTTTCAATGCAGAACAACCCAATAACTTATTCACAATATGTTCATCCCCTATCCCACAGACCCAAAATATATGCTCTTCAGATACTTCCACGATACAACCACGTCATGTTCAAAGCAACAACTTGAAAAAACTAAATTTATCAAAGACGAACAAGTGCAGAAATTCTTTCGAAATCTCTATTCTTGCTCCCGTCAATTCTTCTACAAATTCATAGTCAAAATCTCCCAGAATGAAGTCTCTAACTTTTTGAGATTCTTTGATACTTTCTAATTGAGAAAATCCAAGACTAAAGGAAGGTCCAAAATCTCTATTCATACTGACAATTCAAACAATGAAGCATAAAAAAAGTAAAATCGAACAAATCGCTGCACCAAAAGACTCTAATTTCACATAACTTCACTAGTGCCAAAAAATTTTTTTGAGAAAAAAACGTAAAAAAGGAATAAAATAAATTGAAGTTGATTTTATGCGGGAAAATTACCTTGATTGAAAGTTTTGAATTAGATGGAGAAGATGGATAGAAACTGCACCAGATTTTGCGGCGTACAAATAGGAGATGTAGAATATTTTTGGTAAAGAGTCGGCTTGTTAGTTGTAGGTTTAACTTGTATCTCAAATTTACCAAAAAATATGAAATGTTGGGATTTAAGTAATTTTTTAGAAGTCGGGAAATTTTTAGAAGTTTAGAAACCTATGTTGTTTATTTAGGCAATTTTGCCTTCAAATAACTCCCTCTTGTCCTTTCTTTTCCATTATCTTTTAAGGTAAAGGATAAAAACTGCATAACCAACTTATATAGAAATTTCTTTTATACTATACATCAATAAATTCATGATATTCATGTACTAAGTCATCAAATGAACCATGTTAAAAAAAATGAAATTATCCTAAATAAACTTATTAGATTGTTAATTACAAGTTATAGCAAAACTTTTTAATAATTACTAGCCTAAAGAAATAATTACAAGTTATAGCAACTTTTTTAAAAAATCTATTTTAATTAAATATCCGAAAATTAATTTTCTAATATTTATTATTTATATTATTTCCTTATTTTTAACATTTAACATTTATCACTCTTAATTAAAGCTTTGAATAATTATGGCAAGTTATATTATTGGTATCAATGAATTTTTTTATTTTAATAATTAAGTATTAAAGTTTGTTCACAATTTAAGGAGTCATTCATGGTAATATATTTTGAGAAAACGATCAAAAATACCCCTCTACTTTAATAAATTAGCTAATTTTATCCTCCGTCATACTATGTGGCCATATATACCCTTGTTGTTAACAAAAATGTCATCTATACCCCTCGATTGGATGAAAAAATCCCAAATCAACTAAAGTTGCCCAATTTTCTTTTAAAAAAACCTATCAACCTTAATCCCTAACCCGACCCATCTAACTAAAAAAGACCCTGCTTTTGTTGGTCTTCTTCATCCTGCCTCGACACTGAACTAACTGGACAATATTAGTGACGGAGAAATCATCCATGGCAAATTCGAGTGTTTCAAATTTCATCCACCAATTCTCAAGCCAACTGTGCTGCCACAACTGGTGGTCTAGTTGGCTTGAGCCATGAATAAACTCGAAGATTGTGATTAACCCAATTATAATTTGAACCTAGTTCTTCTTGTTTATCAGCTGAAGACGACGTAGGTATTTTTTTCGAACCACTTTTTAATGTAATTCTCATCTGGGTCCTTCCCAAAGTCGGCGTTGGATCGCTGGTAATAGAAGCCTAATATAGATAGATGTAATTCTCATCTGGGTCCTTCCCAAAATCGGTGTTGAATCGCTAGTAATAGAAGCCTAACATAGTTGGAGTACCGACGTGAATGAAAAGAGATGCAGATTTTGATGACAGAACTGAAATTGTTGTAACACTAGCACACATAGAAATGTTGAGAGTTGAGAACTTAGCCGGAATTGTACCAATTCCTATGGTGGCTATAATTGCCGGTTCAGCTTGTTGCAAGAGTCAGGGGATGGTTCAACTTTTTTTTTTTTGAGTAAATACATAAAAACCCCCTAATCTTGTCCGAGTTTTGCAAAAAGACATATAAACTTTAACTTCGACCTATTACCCCACGATTCTTCTTTATTCCATTGCAAATACACTATTTTGACCCTCTGCGTGTATACACGCGCCACAGGCGCGTGAAAGGGTTTGACTTTTTTGACCAATTAAAAGTTGTCACGTGTAAATAATTGATATATAATTTAGAGAGAAGTATCTATTACCCCTTGAACTTGTCACGTTTTATTCATGGTACACCTGAACTTTGCCTAGTCCTAAGTCCCCCCCCCCCCCCCCAAACTTATTTTTTTAGTACGTCGCATGACCCTTTTTTGCTAATATGGCAAAATATTTGTAGTCACATTCCATCACGCGCGTGATGGAGTGATTTTTTGACCAATCAACTTTTTTAATGATTAAAAAAAAAAAAAATCTTTTAATTTTTTCAATAAATTCAATTATCCCTCTTCCTCCATTACTTTCAATCTAAAAAAAATTTATCCGTTTATTAATTTGGTAAAACTCCAGTTTATTAATTAGTTTACGAAATAAAAATTTCATCCGTTTATTAATTTTGTAAATATTTTGTTTATTAATTCATCCGTTTATTAATTCAATGTAAAACTCCAGTTTTCATTTTTATGAAACTCCTTCAATTTTGTAATCTTAACTATATATATCATATGAGTTATTGTAACTAAAAAATGTACTAAATATTGAAGCAGATATTTTAAAAAATACTAACAAAACAAATACTAAAGAAACTAAGACACATACTTATAATAAATGTAGTTATATTGGTTATCGATTTGTAGTCCCTAACGATTTGATTTTTGATTTAACCGATAATAAAATAATCATAAAATAAAAAAAGTAGTAACTAAAATGAAAAAAAATCGAATCTTAGTCGCAACCAAAATCCTACTTATTGGGTGTAATATATATATATATATATATATTGGGTGTAAAATAATAATTTAGCATAAACTTATTGGGTTATCGATTTACCTGATAACCCAATATAAAAAATCAAAATTGAAACAATGACCCAATAACTTTTTTCACAAAATCATTAAGAAAATCGTTAACCCAATAACGATAAATTAATAACATTTTTATCGATTCGATTTCTGTAACCTCTAACTTAAATTGCGATTTCTTACTCCATTAATTAAAATAAAAAAAGTGTTTGTGCATGTGAGTCTCCTCAAAATTTTAATCGAAAACTACTATGAAATACTAACCGGAAAAAAATAATTTTATATTTATAACACACACAAAATATAAATTTTTAGATAATAGCTTACTTGATCGACGAAAATTCAACCTTTCACTAGTTTGGAGTAGAGGAAAACTGAAAAATATAATTTTTTTAGAGAGAAATAGGATAATTAAAGGTAGAAGTGAGTTGTTTTTAATATAGGATAAATATAAGAAAAGTGGATGGTATTTATCCACGTAGACAGCCACATCAACACTTTTTTCCATGTGTCCACGCGTGTATTACACGCTGTGGACAGTCAGCAAAAAAGGGCCACACGATTTACTAAAACAACAGGTTTGGGGTGGTACTTAGGATAAGTCAAAGTTTAGGTGTACCATGAATAAAACGTGACAAGTTCGGGGGGTAATGTATACTTCTCTCTATAATTTATATTCTTTTTTTTTTAATTAATATTTATTTTCTTTTAAAATTATCCCGTACCCCCTCTCTCCTCCCCCCACCCCTCACCCTTTCTTCTTCAACACAATGTCACCATTAAAGCTCCTCCATTAAAACTCCATTGAAACTTTTTTTTTCTTTTAAATCATATCATTAAAACTCCATTTTGCAGTTAAATCATATCATTTAACTACCCACCATTTCTTCTTCAATACAATATCTTCTTCAACACCATTAAAGCTCCATTGAAGTTTTTTTTTTTTAAATCATATCATTAAAGCTCCATTTTGTAATTAAATCATATCATTTAACTATCTTTAAAACTCAATTCAATCATAAAACTAATTTTGAAATAGTTTGAACAAAAAAAAAACTGAACAGGGAGATGCTGACGGAGTAGGGGGGTTGGGGGTTAGGGGAAGATGCTGACGGGATGGGGGTGCTGAATGAGGGTGGAGGGTGGAGGGGAGCTGCGGGATAGGGGGGGGAGGAGGTAGGGGAGGGGGGGGGGGGGAGGGTGATAAATTAAATAAAAAAGGAAAAATTTATTAAAACATAAATAAAATATGAAATTAAATACATTTAACACGTGGCAGCACCTGATTGGTGCGTGTATTCACTCTCTTTGTTGTGACTGAAATTCAGCGAAAAATGGTTAATTTGCAACGGATTAAGTAAGAATCGTGGGATAATAGGTCGAATTCAAAGTTTAAGTGTCTTTTTGAAAATCTCAAACAAGATTAATGGTGTCTTTATGTATTTTCTCTTTTTTTTTTTTTTTTTTTTTTTAAGTTTGATGGGTCGGGGCGTTGCGGGTTAGATTAGGTGTGATGGGGTTTTTTGAAAGAAATAAGGTAATTTTAGTTGATTTGGGATTTTCCATCCATTTGAGGTGTATAGATGATATCTTTATTAACAACAAGGGTATATATGGCCACATAGTATGACGGAGGGTATGTTAGCTAATTTATTAAAGTAGAGGAGTATTTTTATCCTTTTTCCATATATCTTTTAAAGTTAAGAATTGATTTTTTTACTTTTTATTAACTTTAATAATTAACTTATTTCTACACTTTTTTTGCGTCTTCTAGTCTTTCATTTTCAATAGAAGTCTTTAACTCTTTACTTTTTTGAACTTCTTTTTCTCTTCTTTTAACTTTCTTCTACAATTTTTTTTACGTTTTTTTGGTATATCATTACCAATATTCATACGCAAGAAAACTTTACTCTTTAACTTTCTTCTACAATTTTTCATGTTTTTCTTGTATGCACGTATTATATAAGTGCGACTTAGAGGATTGAGTTTAATTCAAAATCGATTTTTTAAAAAATTCACCATCTTTGAAGTAGTCGTAACTCAACATGCAAAGCTATTTAGCATAAAAAATGGTTGTTGTTTCAGGATATAAGATGGTTGATAAGAGAAAAAAGGTTGTTGTTCAACAAGCTTCAGATTCTGATTTTGAAGATGAAATTCTCGCACATAAAACGAAGAAATCAAAAATGAAAAATCATGAAAATGTTAGAGTTACAAGACCCAAAGTCAATGTGAGTGTTGACAAAGTTGGTGATAAGAAGGCTAACACGAAGAAATCAAGAAAAGTTTGTAAAGTTAATATAATTTGATTTTGATTTCTTTTCTGGAATAAATTGGTATAAAATTGATATTGAATCATTTTTTCTATTTACTGTTTTTTTCCTAAGATAGTTAATAATTTAATTTATTATTTGGTGCTCATTATTGTTTGTTTTTCTAAGATTGTTGGTATGAACAAAGTTTATTTTTTGTATATAAGTAGTATTTATATAAAGTTATACTACTTTATCATTTGTTTCGTATTTTATATCGTTGAATGAAATTGATATGAATTAAGTCGCATCATATGGTATTAAATTTGATATCAACTATATCAAATTATACATTTTTTGATTCTGCAATTAGTAACATTTGACATGAATATTGTATGTTGATGTTTATTGGTGCTCATTACTCTTTGTCTTTATAAGATTATTGGTATGAACAAAGTTTAGTTTTGGTATTTAATATAGTATTTATATAATTTTCTTCATCTTCTTCTGCCAGAAAACAAACACCAATATCAATCTTGGTTAATACTGATTATTTTTTTATTGCAACGAAAAATTATTTGACATAAAAAATTATCAATTAATTTATTTTTAGTATTTATGGTGATAGTTTTTCATGTAATATCCATTACATACACTAAAAAGGTTATGTAAAATAAAACATAATTTTTCTTATCGATTGTCACATTCATAAACTCATTCAATACAAATGTGATATATGCGAAACTTCAACGATATCAATTTTAATATCAACTTAATACATTGAGAACTCAAAAAAAAAGTATTACTTAAGTATGAAATGAGTATATAAACTGGTTTCAACGTAATTTATTAAACAATTCATGGATATTGTATTGTGTACTATACTTGTTTCATACACTAAAAACAGTTATAAGAATATATCATTTGTACGTAGAATCTTATATACCAACACAAATAAAAGATTGTTTAGTATTTTCATTAATATCCATTGTTATATATTTTGTTGTCATATACAATAGATATTCAACAAAAAAATCGACAATACTACTTTTTTCTTATCTAAATACTCTGTTACTTTCGTGGCATTGTGTATGAGCATTGGTTTGCATGTATCACTTATCAAAAACCTAATCTCAATTTAGATTGAGGTAATGTCAATCTTCAACTGTTTTGATATTGCATTAACCAATCCTCTATACTTTGAATCTGCATCTTATATAATCCCATCTCCAGCAAAATTTTTAGGTCTCCCTGTAAACATATTACATTGTTCATTAGTAGGAATTATTTGAAATTTCATAATTTGAAAATATACAAATTAATAATTTCATATACAAAAAACATACATAAAATAATACAGTAAAATAAACATTATATCAAAATTGTTCTACTCAAAGCAATCAGAATAACGTTATGGAAAATGATTAATGTATGAAACATGGTCGAATTATGAAATCACAGATTGAATATTATTTTTGAAAGAAGAAACCGTTTATATGTTAATGAAGTTGGAACAATACTTTAATTCAACATTTTAACAAAAAAAGAATTTAAAAAACACATACAAAAAATTATTTAATTCTTTAAATACGTTTAATTATCAAAATATCAATTTGCTAAATAATGTAACATGCCTGACGAATCTCATCTCCCTCCATGACGTATCATGATTGAATGCAAATTATCAAAATTCATATTTTATAACACAAAAATTATTTATGTTTGTTATGTCTTTCACAAAATAATTCTCAGCAGTTGCATAAAAGAAATAGATTACGAATTTGGTTTATTGAAACAAGTAAATTGTGTAGAAAAAGAAGATAGTGTATGAAGATGGAAGCTCTTAATGGAAGCATTAAAATAGGAGAAAAGAAAAACGGTTAGAGGAATTTGGGGGTGGATTGATATCAATAATTAGAATTACCTACATTTAAGGAAGGAATATTGTATATTAGTTGTATTAAATCTTTATTTTCTTTTTCAGTAATTACTTTTTTGTATTTTTAAAAAAATAAAAAAAATATTTTTAACAACTTTTTTAAAATAAAAATTGCTATAACTTGAAAATTAAAAATAATTGTTATAACTTGTATAATAAACAATCTAATAAGTTTATTTAGTTAATTTTCCCTTAAAAAAACCCAAACTTAAACGCATTAGCCCACGAGATTCTGTAATGGAGCCCGAATGTAAGACCCAAGCCTACATGACTGATATCAATCCCCAAGCCTACATGAAAGCCCACATAGGGGCAAAGCACAACAAATCTACCAATCATCAAATAATTTTCTAAAAATTACACAAATACACAATTTATATTTTCAATATTACAAAAAATCCCAACTCCCTAAACATATTACAAAAATCCCACATATACACAAAATGCTATGTATATGTCGGCTATGTTATGTATATTAATAGAGAGAGTAAAATAATTAAAAAAGTGGGAGAGAGTGTAATTACTTTTAAAAGGTTGATATTTATTTATTTATACAATAATTTTCTTACATAAAAATACTGAGCAATCTGCCGGACCTAATATGTGACTTGGTCTGACTTTGAAACTAGGCTTGGTAGTTCAATCTTCATATACACGATTCTGAAGATTGGAACCATCAAAATAAGTCTGAAAATTAAATGTCAATTCAAATTTTTTCAATAAGTTTGTTGAAGCTTATGCTAAATTTCATATTAAAATTTATAATTTCGAATGTGAAGTTTTGTAACTTCAATCGTGTATGTCTATAATTGATTTCAAAATAATTAACTAACAAAAGTTCATAAATAACATTGGCTGTAATTTTTTTCAAATAATGTTGGTCTCAATAAACCGGTGAAGTTGTTGTCATGTGACCAAGAGGTCACGAGTTCAAGCCGTAAAAACAACTACTTGCAGAAATGTGTGATAAAACTGAGTTCAATAAACCCTTATGACTCGATCTTTTTTTTAATCCTGTGCATAACGAAAATTTTAATGAACCGGATTATTTTTTTTTTTTTTTTTTTTTTTAACATGGGGGCCAAAATGAGCTATAGGTGCACTTTTCCAAAATTATACTGGTATTTTCAGTTCAGTTGTCAGGCATGCGTCGACTGCTATATGTACACTTATGTTCGATAGTTGATGTTTGTACTACTAATAATGGTACGGATGTTTTGTGTCATACTAAAGCCCCTATCTTGTCATGGGCCTTGTAATCATAAATGATACATGACGCTCAGGTGTCGAATGAACGAATTGAATTGAATTTGGAAGGATAAAATGCCTTGAAGGATTATTGATTCGTTCAAAAATTACATGAATTGAAATAGATTCAAAGATGGGTCATAACCTAACCTAGTCAATTTTTACTAAATTTTAGTTGTTTTGTTTGTGACTTTGTTCTTTTATGATTTTTAGTTCTTAACAAAAAGAAAATCTTTATTTTGATTATGCATAACATACAATAATAATATATTCAATATAATTTCACAAAGTAGAGTTTGGAGAGGGTAGAGTATATGAAATTGCATCACTATCTTAGAATTAGAAAGGTTGTTTCGATAAGACCATTAGCTCAGAACAAATGACTATATATGACATCAAATAAAAAAAATATTTTTAAAAATATTTTGATCAAATTTCTCATGCGTTACTTTGAGCTAACATATCAATTTAGTTTTGGATTTTATAAATTGAAATAGGCTGAATTAATAAATAGACGGAACAATAATCAACCAAACTTAAACAAATTAGACCTATTATATTTTCATGCTGGTTGTGTGGTAATAATGACTAGATCATTCAAGGCCCTTTTTCTTTCCCTTCTCTCTTTTCTCTTACTTTTAAATCTCAACTCACCTCCTCCACAGTGATTAATTTTACTTATTAGTTACTAAAGAAATTCTTTGCAATAATACCAAGTTTATAAAATTATTTTTTATAAGAGTAAAGATTTACGGGGTATACTGACTGAACAACTATCTTTCCAACACACTTGATACGAAAGAAATCTTTGTCGCCATAAAAAAGTGATAAAGGGCAGCCCGGTGCACTTAAGCTACCGCTATGCGCAGTGTCCGGGGAAGGGCCCCACCACAAGGGTGTATCGTACGCAGCTTTACCTTATATTTCTGCCAGAGACTGATTCTAAGGCTTGAACCCGTGAGTTTGGATACATTTAATCACCCTCCCAGTTTTAGTAGTTTATCTCTCTTTCAAGTTATTATTTCACTTATTATAGAATGATTACTTGTATATAATTGCCTTTTTGGGTGAAGTGATTGAGTAAAATTTTCTTAATTACATCATTAATAAATGTAACATAGACTCCTAAAATATTCTAAAGGGAAGTAAAACTAAATTTTCTCATTTTAATTACCGTATGTGGAGAAAAAAGTTCAATTTAGTTATGAAAATATTGAAGCATTCAAAAGAATGTGTAGTATCGAAAGACTCAAGCACGAGGTAAAGAGAGATTTTGTTGTTGTAGGATTTGCATGGGATATTACACCCTAATTTTGTGTTCAAATCTTTGTTAGGATTTGCTAATTAATTAATATATGATCTGCTCCTAAGTTCTAGGTCATGCTTTGCACATGCCAATGCCATGTCTCCTTAATTTGTTTTTGACGAAGGTTTTTTTTTTTTTTTGAGTGGGGTGGCGAGTGAGTGGGTGGGGGGGTTTGCTACACAAATAATTGCACAATGAAAAGAAAAAAATTGAAAAACTATATTATGATGCAATATAATGTACTGATGATGCTGAAAATTTTAAAAGGGAAGTCTTGTGAAACAAAGCTCCCGCTATGTGTGGGGTTCGGATAAGGGTCGGATTGTAAGAGTCTATTGTACGTAGTGTCACCGTACATTTCTGCAAGAGGCTAGATGTTTCATAATGTATAAACAACTTCTATTTTATTCATACAGTAGAGAAATTAATTATAACATGTTATTTTTCCATTTTCTAGATTATTATAGAAGTCTTGTTATGAAGAGTTACATAAGTATTATAGTAGGTAGTATATATAATTCATAACACATTTATACATACCTATAATATAAGTAGTTATGGTCTGAACGATTTGGACGTCTAGTTCACAAAAAAATATGTATTGTATACTTTGTATTTTATATACATATCGTATAGATACTTTTAAACAATATCTAACAATTACAATGTATATCCGCTGATACATTAATAATGTATATACAGTTATACACTGATAGTGTATATATTTTGTATATTTCACTCATATTAGTAAATTAGTTGGCCGAATGATATACATCTGTAACTTTCCTTTTATACACTAGCAGCACATATATTTTGTACTCAAAAAATAAACAATATTCTTCTTAACTTTAATGTTTGAGGGCACACAAATATATATCTTTTGACTTGGTCAAGATCCTCATGAAGCAGTGCATATATTTTGAAATAACCCCACACATAAACAGAAACAAGAAGATGTGTATGCCTTTATTTCTGTATCTTTATAGCCTGTCTCTCTGAATCAAAAACATTTTTCATACAATAATTTGAATGATCTTATGATTATTGAGGGATCCAAGGCTTTCATCATGAGAGAGAGATTGAGAATGATCAAAAGTTAAACAAAATACTTAATAAAGCAAAAAGAAAGAAAGAAAGCAAAAAAAGTAAAGCAAAGATTCTACATATCATTCATTGTTTTGTTTTGGCAGCAGATCCAAGAAATGAGTTTTGCTTACTTTCATGCAAAAAAAAATGTAGTATAAAATAGCAAAAGAAAGAAAGAAAAAAGCTTTATGTTGATTGTGACTATAGGTAAAAGAAGCAATTTCTCTATCTTTACTCTTTAATTAAAGAAAAAGTCTGCAAAGGAGCATGCTGTGGAAACTTTGTCTCCATTCCATTAATCCTTTTATTGCCAAATACACACTATATTTTGCATTGGAAAAATTGCACTTTTGGTCCTTCAATTATCGCGGAGTATGTCGATAGCTCCTTAAACGTGTCAATATATATCATTAAATTTGATTATATTGATAATATGATTTATATCAATAAAACATTTGAAAACATGATAAAGTCTAGTACATATATAAGTTAATCCACTTAAAACACATCACTTCCTTCTTTTTTTTTTTGACATTCATAGTGTCTGAATTAACTTACACATGCCTCGATTAATTTCACGCACTTTACTAACATGGGATACCTATTACCTCCTACCAACTCAGGTACTGGGTAACACTGTCCATCAAGGTTTAGACAAATGAGAAGAAATTATTTAATATTTTTGTTACTTCTGAAATTCAACCTAAGATCTCCTGGTTCTCAACCTAGTTCATTCACCACTAGATCACACCATTGGTAGACTGTCACATGCTTTAATTAAACATATTAGTCTCAATAGTTTTGTGATTTTGTTTCGATCAAATAAAAGTTAAGTGATGATTGCTGAAATTATATTATCTTGAGTAACATTGTAAAATTTGGCATAATGGAATGAGTTAAGAGGTGATAATGTATATACATTTATGAAAGATTCAAAAGCATAATGAAATATATCAATTACTCAAAAGTTAATTAATGTGTCTAATCAGGCATCATAAGGACCAAAATAAGAATTTTTCAGTATTTCAAGGACAAAAAATGCAAATTTCTCTTTTGGATATATATCATGTCCCACTATCCCACCCGCCTTATCCCACTTCCCATATATTCTTCCCTTTAAAACTTAAAAAAAGTTTTCTAAGTGTGGAAGCTTGTCTTGGTCTTTGGTTAGACTGCACTACTGGCAATATAATACTGAAAGATAAAAGTTACATTCCCTTTCAAAAGTGTACACAAAATTTATATGAATATGGATATGTTAGTATTAACCTTATGGCCTTATTAATAAATTCCAAAAAAATAAAAAAAAGGTCAATAGTGCTATACTCTTTACTTTATTTTTCAATAGTAATCATTTCTTGATCATATTGAGAAATTTAAAATTGGTGGATGACCTTTAGAGCTACATATTTATTTTGGTTAGTTCAATCATTGGTCACAGAGAAACAAACATAATTATTATTAATATACAGATCAGATTGCTAACGGAATTATAATTATAACTTATGAGGATATATAGTATTGTTCTTTTTGTCAATCATGATTTTATCTATGTGTATTAACAATTCAATGGTGGCAATTTGTGCAGCTATAACGAAGTGTATATTTCTTTGTGTGTGTGTGTGGGGGGGGGGGGCAGTTACCCTGAGATACTTAAAAAAAATATTATTTTTATTGTTATAAATATGAGTTTTGTAGTGCTAGAAAGTATGGTAGGATGGATGAGATCTCTCTACCATTCTTGTCAAATCTTGAAATGAAAACAACTGATGGTACGGAGTGTTTCCAACTTTAGTGGATTTTATACGTCGCGAAAATGAATTAATCAAGTTATTATATCTAATTTGGACACTAAAAGCATGAGATCGACTTTCATTCAATTTGAGTTGTGTTAGTTAGCAGCGTGAGTGAGTGGGTGGGATGAGTAACGTCTCTTTATCCTTAGCTTGAGAAATCATTGAGTCTTAATTAAAGACGAAAAAGACTCATGATAGAAAACACTTTCAGCTTTAGTGGGTCATATACAACGCGAATATGAATTATTAGAATTATTAAATTTTGAATACTCTATGCATAAAAGAAAGAAAAAACACGAGACTTTCATCCAATTTGAGTTGTGTGGGTTAACGTCACGAGTAAGTGAGATGGATGGCATCTCCTTACCCTTAATCTAAGGTTTCAAAAATGAAATTAATTTAATAGCTCATGATAGGGAGCCCTTGCAAATTTAATGGGTCTTGCACCAATGTAAATTAATCTAAGTTAGCAAATTTTACATACTCTATGCATAAAAAGGAAAGAAAATGAAACACAATATTTCCATTCAATTTGAGTTGTGTTAGTTAACACCGGGAGTACAGTGAGACAAAGACGAACTCAGAATTTGAAATTTATGGGTGCACTAGTATTGTCAAAGACGCACATAAGCTCGGAAGCCAGACTCAAAAAGTATTGAGCGCTTGCCTCGCTTAATGTGCACTTTAGGTTCTAATTTCTAAGACATGTTTTCCCTTGTCAATGAGACTTTTCTGAAGAGACGAATACTAAACAATTGATATTTCACTTTATCAGAAAAAAAAAAGTCAATTTCTTTGTTAATATATTTGTTATTCATGCTTATATTATTAATCTTGAACTAGACATATATTTATATATTTTTTTTCTTTATGCTTTTTTTCATTACATTTCATGCTTTATTTGTACTTTGTGCTTAAACACAATGGACCTTGAAGTATTTTTTGCCATTTTTACTTTTGATAATACTGTGGTGCATTAATATTATTTTAATGAATAGACGTTAGCAGAATTTTCAGTGTCAATTAAGGGATATTATCATATTTGATTTGTCGCTAATGGCATGGATAGTACTGAAAAAATAAATATATAGAATAAATATGAGTAGCTTTATTATTAATATGTTGACTTATAATTTCTTTGAACAATTAATTGTGGTAGTTTAGTGGTCAAAGGTGTGTCCACCATACAAGGTGGTTGCGGGTTGTTCAATCCTTGGTTACATGGGCGAGAAGCACTGGTTTCGACTATTGCACTTAGGTGTGCCTTTGTTATTTTATGGGTGCACTATTAACTATATCCTAATTTTTCAAGGTATATATACATATATTCATAGAATTTTTTTCAACGTTAACGGATACACGTGCACCCTCACTGATACATGTGGATCCGCCCCTGTATGAGATGAATGAGATATCTCTGCCCTCATATGAAATCTCAAATTAGCGCCTGTAAATAGGAAATCTTCAATGAAGGACGACTTTTGACTTTAGTGAATTCTATGTGACGCGAATATATGACTAATCGAATTAATAAGTTCCAAATACTCATTGCATGAAAGAAAGTAAGAAAAAAAGCATGGAACTTTCATTGAATTATTATCAGAACAAAATTGATTTGAAAAAGATAGAAAATAGTACTGTTTATAGATAAGATTGCATGTTTGAATTTATTATTATTATTATTATTTTGGTGTGTATTACTGTATTTTTTTTTTTCTATTTTTTGCAGTCAACAATAGTTAGCAACTTATATAGCATGAGGGACATCTAGTTGTTGAGGGTCCTGAATCAACAAACAAAAAGGTCCCTCTATGTCGGACCATAATTTCGAATTTCACCTTTCAATTTTCTCTCTTTTTCAATGAATAAATTCAATTTATATAATAACATCAACTTTTCTTTTTATTGTGGATATACAATGATCTATTGGTATCTTTTGTGGGAACAGAAAATTCCTTTGTAGGTAATGCTTTTCACTGTTATAAAAGCTTTTAAAACATTCTTAATTATTAATTATATACACGTCATGAACTGTTTTAACTTTTATTCTCATTTAAAATAGGAAAAATTACATAAACTAGCAACCTTAATACTTTAATTACAAAAAATAACAATAGTTTGGTAAAACTACAACTTATAATAAAAATAACAATATTTTTTTTTTGTAAAGCGCGTGATATCACATCACTACTTTTACTTTACTTTACCAATTTACTTCCCTCCAACTTTCGTTTCTTTTTTTTTTTTTCTCCAATTTCCGCATATCTCTCCCACGATCTTGATAAAGATCATACCCACTTTTTAAGGTAAGTATTTTTTTCAGTTAATGCATGTTACTTTTTTCCATTTAATTTTTGTTAGTGTGTTTAGTGTCGTCATTTTTTTCAATATTAGTTTTGCGAAAATTCTCTGTTTCGGATCAATTTTTTTTCTGTTAAAATTTATAATGGCTCAACATGCAAATCGAAGTTGTTCAGTTAGAGAAAATCAACCGAAGAATTTACTTAGTGATGAAGTACCATCGTTTAGTTTTGGTTTAACACAAGACGAAGTTTTTAATTTGGGTTCTACTAATGTTTTCTCTAAGGAAGGTGTTACCATTGAAGAGTTGAGATATAAGCACCGTAACGATCCTGAAAAGATTGTGGAAATAATGAAAAGGAAAGGATTGACAAAAACTTCATCTCCCACAAAATTTCAAAAATTAATGAAAAGGAAAAAGTCGGATGAAAAAGAAGAATGTAGTAAAATTGCAAGTCTCGTTGCATCAGATTCTGAATCTGAACAAGAGAAAGTGGAGGAGGTATGGTACTATTCGAAAATTTTGTTATTGATATGAATTGTATATGTTATATACAATATATTTTAAATATGTATTTCATATCTAAATTTTGTGTAATATATTTGTATTTATTAGGTTTCTGTATATATATATATATATTCTTTGGGAAAATGGCTGAAATAGCAACTGTAGAAGTGTAATATGTATTCTGAAAATACATATGTTATATAATTTGTAAATGTGTTGTTATATTATTTTCTTTTTAATTAAATTTGTAATAATCATGTATTCATAAAATACATAATGTGTCTGTTGAAATATAATTCAAATATGAATTCTGAAAATACATACAGGTTAGATATGTGTTTTTATGTTTACCTCTAAAATTTTTATTCGATGTTAAGTTGTATTTGGTAGTCATTAGATTTTTAATGTGATATGTATTTCTTATTTGTTGAAATATATTTTTTACATACATAGTTGTATTTGTTATTATACATCTTATAAAATAACTATAAGATGTATTTCATAAATACATATAAGACAATTTATATAAACTAGTTTTAAGATGTATTTCATAAATACATATAAGAGACTATTTTGTCATATAAATGTATTTTTTTATTGTTTAGGTCATTCGTAATCAAATATTCATGGCCCGGGTATTGCCCAAATTTGCTCCTCATATAGGATGTTATACGGTCAATGACATTGAAGACCGTATTAAGACAATGTTGACGAAGAGTTAGTACAAGATGTTTTGTACTAAAAGTATATTTGTTTTCTTCATGAAGAAGAAAGATTGTGTAGTCCAAGCCCAGTTAGGGAGATGCATTATGTCACTTGAAACTAGGGAAAGTTCTACAAGTGCCATAGTCATTCGAGCAAAGGGCACAATTCTTCATTTGACTATTAGATAGTTTGCTTTGGTGACTGGTTTGAATTGTGCTACAAATAAGGATGAATTTGTGTTTGACGAGGAGAGCCCGAATAAAATTATTGATCAATATTTTGATGGTGAGAGTTTTGTACAGAAAAAAGATTTATATGTTGTTGTTTCTGACAAAATTTGGGGGAATGATAACGATGAAGATGCGTTAAAGTTTGTCAATTTATATTTAATTCACGCATTCTTACTATCGTCAGTTGATACCGTAGCTATTCCACGCCTCCACTTTGATTTGGTTGAGAGTGATCGCTACAGTGATTATCCGTGGGGATCGGTTGTATTTGAAGAATTAGCTAGAAGTTTGCATAAAAAGTTGAAGACGAAAGAAAAATTCTATATGCTTCTTGGAATGCCACTGGCCATTCAAATTTGGTTGTATGAGCGTTGTTCAAACGTGCCTCGTAATGTTGCTTCTAAGGTGGATTCTCAAATCCCTCGTATTTTGAATTGGAAGACAAATTCTCCTCGTCCAGGATATGAAACTTTTATGGGAAGTATGTTTGATGATACAAATGACAAGGTTAGTTTTACAATTTTTTTTTTGCATGTGATGTTGATTATTTTGTAAATGTATTTTCTGATCTGGTATATGTATATATACAACATACCATTTGTCAGTGTATATTCATTATTGGGTTTGAATCATGGTTAACTGATTTATAATGTAATTAATTTTACCATCTAAATTATTATTTTCATTATGTTATTTAAACTGTAGGTCGTTTTTAAGAATATCGAGCCAACAAGAAAGGAGATTTCAGCTTTTCATATACCAAAGAAGCTTGTTCCTGGATCTGCTAGTCATAATGAAGATGACATTGATTCGGATAATGATTTTCAGGATTCTCCACAAAGACAAAATCAGTTTACCACAAAGAAAAACATCATGGCGATTTCTCAGCTTCACCTGTAAAGAAAAAAAATGAAGCCACATCCTAAAGGTGTAGATGAGCTGATATCAAAAAGGACCCCTCCACCCTGTGCTGGAAAGATGCCTTTTGTCAGGACTCCAATTCACAAGTCAATTCAAACAAAAATTACACTACGTGGAAATAGAAAATACATAAACCGGCCTGACAGTAAAAAGTCTATTCCGATTCAGTCACCTGCTCCGTCTTCGTTCAGTTCTGAAGATGAAGACAGTGTTGTCTCGAAGAAAATCTTTGATAAATTTTGTGAAAAGGTAATTTTTCTTTAAGCTTTTGATTAATTTATTTTTTCATTTCTATTTTTTTTTATAATTCAGGTATGGCAAGAGTTTAATGATGTCCGTGGCCTAGTGTCTTCCAGGTTTGATCAGATGATGAATGCAATCAATGAAAATAAGGTACAACATATATACATTTACAACATATGTATTTTTTTACAACTAAGTTGTTATTTACTATTTTTTAATTTATATTTTAATGTTTTAAACGCGAAGAAACAAGCAAAAGGCAGCGAATCTGATCATCCACTAGCGGATGAAAATGTTAAGAGTATATCACCCCATCAAGCGACTATAAAGTTTGTTCATGATTTTAATAAGATCCTGAAGGCACATTGGTAAGTAAATTCCGTACATTTATATTCAACTAATTTTATAGATACAATTCTAATTTATCATTATAAAAAATAATATTAAAACAGGTTGGTGAAGAGATGGCAGGATATCAAAGCAACAATATGAGTGATGCGTATAATGTGATTGATAGGTACAATGAGTATAATGACATTGTTCTGATAGAGATTTTTTTTTTTGGTTAGGTATAGTTATATTGATTAATAATACATATTTTAATTTTTATTATTTTATTTTTTAAAGGAAAAAACTGATATAGATGTTCATGAAGCAAGAGATGTTTGTATCGCTCCGGTATGCTGAATACATATTGGTTAGTTTTTTAGTTCTTCATAAATATTATTTTATTTAATTTGTATGAACATGTGTAGATCACAAAATCAGTTGACGAAAGTATTGGTGAAGCACAAATATCAGAATCTCAACTCACATTTTCAGATGACATCCTTAGAAGCATTGATCTTGACTCCATAACAAAAGCCAATGTTGAAGTTGAAGATGAGTTCAATGTATCTACAATACGTGCATTGATTGCTATTTTTAATTTGTTGAAAAATGCAATCTAACTAGATCTTTATAAAATTTATACAGAACAAAGAAGGTGCGATCGAGATGAATGTAAATACACCAGCAGGACATGAGTCAGAGGTTAATGATGTGGATAATTCAAAGTTAGATCAACAATATAAGAGTGCAGTCCACATTCCTGCGAGTAAATGTTGAAAGCAATGTTGATCAACATTTGTCTGACTCTTAGAACACTCTTCCAGATGAACTTCTTCCCAGTCTTAATTCGTATGTCAATCTTGAACGAAGTATAATTGTACATCCATCGACAAATCAAGCACAACAAACGCCAATGCATGTTTCAAGGATTAGGCGACCATCTAGATACAATGAGTCACCATTTACAATAAAATTTGATTCAGCAGATGGTTAGTACTCTTAACATAATTTTTTTAGTTAACAAATTTGCTTACTTTATATTTTTTCCTAATGGATAGTGAAGTATGAATTTGATTTTTGCTGTTCAGTTGTATTTTTGGAACAACAGTAAATGTTTTTAATGAGATATGGTTATATTTTGAAGAATATTTTTTTCATTTTGAAGTTGGATAGTTTAGACATTTTTACTCTGCATTTGTTCATATGTATTTCAGAAATACATTTGTTGCAGTTTTTAGACATGATTTAACTTTTGTTTCAGCAGTATACTTATTGTTTCTTATAATACTGCATTATCTGATGTAATTGATTATATAAACATAATTAATTGCATAACTTAATAATAAAGTAAGCACGGAAGAGCAGTGGAGAACATTTGATCAGAAGCATCCTTTCACATCTCATTCAGTTAATGCGATAGAAGATACTAAAGTCACCAACAAGTTCATGACGTGACTCTCATTGGATCTTCTTAAATATCATTTGAAGAGGTATACAAAATACAACTTAATAGTACTGACTTTTGTAAATTAAGATTATGTAAATTATAGACTAATATGTATAATGAATAAACAAGAACAACAAAGAAGAACATTATTTGAAGGGAACGACAAAAATATCAGTTATCAACTTTAGAATTTTATCTGTTGAAGACAAGAATTGATTCTACGTTATGGGTACTCCTAGCCAGACGTGGTCAGATGAGGTAAGTGATGTATTATTACATTGATTTGTATATTGAAATATATATTAGTTCGGTGTTAAATATGAATAATTGTAATTAATTATTTTGTTATAGTTGAAAATGTATATTTGTAAATACATATGAAGTATGTTATACCTTCACTGATTTGTACATGATATTTTCATATGTAAGGTTTGATTTTTTTTATTTGTTTATTTAATATTAAGTAAGAAATTTATTTATAATGCAGCAAATTGATGTATGCTTGTACTATCTGCGAAAGAAGTCCAAGTATGATCCCAATATCTCATATAAGTTCAGCACTGTAGACTGCAATTTCATGAACATTGTTACAACTGTGTTTGATGTGTATAAATTGGATGATGCAACTTTTAATACTGGTGGAAAGAAATATGATCTGAATGGGTATGTAAGTGGATTCCGCATACATGCTACAGTGTCATGGCATACGATTGATCATATGTTTATTCCTGTTCATGTAAAGGCAAAACATTATTGGGTTCTTGCAGTTATATCTTTCAATCATAGGTGTATATATGTATATGATTCTTTGTCAGCTGCTGGTCATGATGCGGCAGTGCTTACTGAAATTGAAAAGTTAGCTAAGGTTATACCTATATGTCTCATTAAATGTAAATTCTATGAGCATAAGGGTATTGACATCGACAATCATCCTAATTAGAAATTGAATGATAAGATGGATCTGTTTGGTGTTTCAATTGTGGAGAATGTGCCTCAACAGCCAAGTGACAGCTTGTAAATAATTAGTATGCATATTACTTGTATATATACATATGCATTAAAGTTGTAACAACTTCTTACTTATTAATGTATGTCTTTGCAGGGATTGTGGTTTATATATGATTACGTATGCCGAGTGTCTTACTTTTGGTGAAGCTGTTCCATGTATTGACTTTGACCCAGATCTAATTCGCATAAGATACGCTTCACTGTTGTGGGATTATGGTACTAGAAAAGCAAACGAAAAGGCACAAAGTGATGATGAAGCACCAATGAGGCCTCTTCGGATCACTGAGTTAACAGAAGGCACTGAAGTGGTTGATATTTTATTTGTATTTTATTTTGTTGAAGTTAACAACATTTAAGATTAGGTGGATATTTTTTTTGAATAGATTATGGGATTCATATGTTACTTTAATGGTCAAAAATGGCATGTTAATGTTCCTTTATTGTTATCTTAACTTTTTGATTTTTAATCGTCTAATTTTCAATTTTTCATGGTTAGTATATGTCTATGTGCATATTTGTAATAATAAATATGCTTATTCCAGTGAAATTATGTATTTTTAACATACATATGCTTATTCCACTTAACATTTGTATTTTTAACATTACATGAACATACTGTTACCATATCAATTCTGAAGTCAACATATCACCATTACAGTGAAGATATGTATTTTCAAAATACGTATTACCATTACAATGAAGATATATATTTTAAAAAAATATATATCACCATGACAGTAAATATATGTATTTGTAAAATACGTATTACTCATAAATATGCCATTTAAGTTAACAAATGTATTTTATTAGCATAAATTTTAAAATTTCAGTGAGTAAATGTATATTTAAAATACATATACCATTCAACTGAACATAAACGTTTATAATACATATGTATTTTTATTTGATTTCCATATACACGTTTCTACTTAATACACTTTCTACTTATGTATTATTCAGATTTCAATTTGTATATTTTGAAAGATACACATTATGGTTAATACTAATGTTCGTTTCAGATTGTATTTCCATTTACGTCTAATGTAAACATATTTATTTTTTAAAATAACAATGGCTCCTATTATTCCATATTCAAACATATTTTTAGTGCAAAAAATATATGTATATATATACATATATAATATAAAATTAAATATTTGAACTATAACAAATTAACAAGTTCAACTTCATAAAAGTGCAACATCTGAACACTATCCAATTATCAATATCAATAAAAATTTCAAAATTCAAAATGAAACAATTCAAAAAAAAATTAGAATAATAAAGCAACTGAATTTTCACTAAAAACATGATTAAATGTATCATTTGTTGTATTTCTTACATGAACGTCTATTATGACCTTTTTGTCCACATGAACTACAATAATTTTTGCTTTTCTTTCCAAACATATCTCTTCTTGATTTACTGAGCTCCTTCTTTGCAGGTCTTTCTGGGGGCCGCTTGTATTTTCGGGGCAAAACTACTTCGTCTAAAATTTCCTGAGGTATCACCCAGTCATCTTTATGTGGTAGAGGATATACAGGAAGATCATACATTCTCAGTACAGTTTTTGGCTTGTATAGATTAGAGCAATATGATCCTTTTTCAAGATTCTTGCTATCAAGTACAACACAAGCATGCACACATGGTATCTCATCCAATTGAAATGCATGACAAGAATATTTTTTTTTCCTTTAGAAAAACTATAAAATGTTTCTCCTTATCGTGGACAGCATAGACGTACTCTGAAGCTGGTATAACCTAAAAATATTAATACATAAAAAATATTATAGAAAAAAAAATATTACAGTAAAATTTGCTACAGATTAGCAAATGTATTTTTTTTCAAAGCAGCAAATGCATATTAATATGTCTAAAGAATATATACGTATTTTTTTCATTACAACATATAGATTTGTTATAATTTTAATAATTTGTATATTAAGATATGTTTCATACAACATATAAAAATTCAAGAAGATATAAAATTAAATGATTATATCTATTTTATCATACCTTCATACGTGTACACTCTGCTTCATTCTGTTGGAGAATTGCTTGAAATTTTTCAATAAGATCCGTGCGTGTGTACAATGCCTCCTGTCTGTTTTCAAAGTTCCATCTACCAAACATCAATCTAACTTCCTCTAAAAAAAATCATATATTGAAAGTTCTCTAGCTGATACCAGTGCAACATTAATTGACTCTGCAATATTTAATGTTAAGGTTTATCCCTTATGAACTGTTGCATATGACCTAGCCCACTTATCGTATCCTGCCAACTCCAAGTAATTCTTCACCCTAACATCAACTACCTCCACTTTCTCCATTAAATTATGAAATTCAAACTTTGAGTACGATTTCGTCATGATATAGAAGATTTCAGACAATGCATCATGTGACTTCCTAAAATTTTTTTTCACATTACCCCATAGATGCCACATACAAGAGTAATGTGGTACATTATTATACACTCCAGAAACAACTTTTATAATGCTTGGGTTATGATCGAAAACTACACACATATGTTCTCTTTCACCGTATGCTTCCTTTAGATTCTGAAAGAACCATGTCCAGGATGCATCATTTTCAAAATCTACTATTTCATATGTCGATGAAAATATATGGCCTGAACATGGAGCAAATACATTAAAAGTACGATATATACAGACATTACAAAAATCATATGTATTTTTCAAATACATACAGTTGGGAACAAGTTTAACTGAAATTTAAAACATAAACATAACTAAAACCTATAATACATATACATATATCTGGAACTATATCCTGCTCCCAATCAACATCCACAAAAAAATTAAATAAGTACTCTATAAAAATATATAACTTACCTATTATGTGAATGAATTTATTTCATAAACATAATTCACAACTTTAATATAAATTCATATATCTAAAACATAACAAATAGATAGTACAAATATAAATATATATATATATTATAAACATATACATCTATTCATAGAGTCAAATACATTTCAAGAATAGCTTACCGGCTCCATCCATGGTACATGCAGTTACAAATGTGCCACTGTATAGTCCTCTAATATAACTTGCATCAATAACTATCACAGGTCTACAGTGATCGAACCCTTGTATGAATGTAGTTAGTGCGACAAAAATATACAAAAACTCATTATCTTTATGCCTTTTCATTCGTATATATGAACCTGGATAAGTAGTGTTCAAAACATGAATGTATGCAGGTAGTTTTCCATATCATGCCGAAGGTTTCCCTCTCAAATCTTCAAGTTCTTGTTCCTTAGCTCGCCAACACATAATATACGTCAAATTCATACCAAGGTCTTCCTTCATATCACTTTTGATTTCAGTCGCACTGTACTTTCTTTTGTGGTTTTTAAACTTTTGTTTCACCATACCTCCAATCAACTTACTAGTAGCATCAAACTTAGGATAAATCTTATCCTTTATCGGACATGTGTGTTCGGGTAAGAATTCTCTAACACAAAACATTCCTGATTTGTTGATATCAGATGCACAAAATAAAAAATCACAATTACTTGATTTGCATATTAATGTGTAACTGCAAAAAAAAATGGTGTAATATAATTTACAACATGTACAAAAAAAAATCTATATGTATTTTTTAAATACATATGTTGTAATAAAATTTAATAAGAAAAAAACAACAGATTTTATATACATGACAAACTTACCAGGTTTTACTTGATCTAACAGATCGTGATTGAAATTTCTCTCGAATCGTGTAATCCTTCATCACAGATTTTAACACCCTTTTCGAGATATAAACTTGTTCAACCTCAATATATTTGTGATGTGGGTCCAAGATAATTACTTTAGTTGCGTCAATATCCAATACATCCAAACATTCATCTGAATTAGTAACTATCAATGCTCTTTCAGTACTTGTATTCACCACGTTACGCGCAATGATAGATAGATTCATACTCGTAGCATTACATATTGATGAACTAACGAATTCATTGAAACTATTCTTTTCTGAAACACTTATGTACAAGGGCAAAGCACTCATTGCCTTTACATCCCTTTTTTGCATAATGTAGACCTTCAAACCCATGTCATTACGTATGTGTATTTTACCTTCAATAACTGTTAACTGATATTCAATTTGAATGCTTTTGCATGTCAAATCGACATCCATGTCCGAAGCTAGTACTTCGCGCAGTTGGTTGTATGAAACGTTTATGCTCAACAATATTGCATCACTGATGTAATCTTTATATTGTTATTCAATATTGTTCATACTACCAGTATGTTTAATGAGAAAAGGTATGCTTTCCATCATCAAGATCTAGAACACTACAAAATATTAAATACAAATTAAATTATATAATATGTACTACATACAATTAATAATTTATATATACACAAACAAAAAAAAATTTCCACGAAAAATTATTTAGTTTAGTTTAGTTTCATACATAAATGACTAAAACAAAATCTTTGATGTTTGACAAAAAAGTAGAAAAAAAAAATTTCACCCACAACTTATAAAATTCAGAATACAATATATAAAATTTTCAGCTTCATGATCATTAACACATATTGTTATTAACTTTCAATTTATTTTCTCAATTCCATTAACATGATCTAAAAAGTTTATTTAACCATACCTATAATCATTGAGTTGATTATTCAAATATTCTTCGTAAAATACAGAGTTCATCAATGATATTTCAATCTCTCAATTTTTTTTAAATGCTTTTACCATATGTATATGGAAACCGAGTTTTGAATTTCAAATTGTTTATTAACGGTTAAAGTAAAAAAAAAAGAGTCATTAATGGTAAAGGTATCTGTTAATTGAATGTTGCTTAAAATAAGGAACAGTTTAATCCCATTATTTGCTCTAACTGATTAGAGTTTAATAAGGAACGTTTTAACATATTTGTATATGTATTTTTATAGCAACCTTTTACTAAAATACAAAATACATATTGCTATTTTTCGTAATTTTGAAATTGTTGATATAAAAGTTATAATTATGGCTCTACAGTTGCTATTTCTGAAAATTTTCCTTTAAAATATTCTTATTATGCAGGTATAGTAAATAAAATTATACTAAAAGAAAAAAGGAATATGAGATAATCATAATGAATGTATCAGAGGAACGTCAAGCGTGATTGCTATTATCCATCTCGGATCAGAACTTCCAAGTTTCTGAGGGAGAGTTAAAAATTTGACTAGCCATTAACGCGCAATTCTAATTAGTTGGTCAGGGAGATGCAGCAATAGTATTTTAAGATCCATTATGTAGTCAAGGACTTTTGTTCTTCTTGACATCTGTTATTTTGACACAAAATTTTTTGATTATTAAAATTAAAAGAAACACTTTGAAATATTCGATTGGCTGAAATGAATTTCTAGATCCACTAATTATAAAATCAAGTTTGTAAAAAGAAAACTTTTGTTGGCAATTATTTATGATTAAAAAATAAAATTTTAAATACTTCTTGGATGTGAATACGAAAATAACAATAATAAGTACAAATGTAATTTCGCAAGTAAGGTCCGAGAAGAATAGTGTGTGCACAAATCTTACCCTCTATCTTGATAGCCTAACAATTGAATTTAAGGACAAATGACTCAAAAACCAGCAATTACACTAAAGAGAAAACCACACTCATAGAAGAAAAGAGATGAAGAAGAGATGCATAAAATAAAGATAGTAGAGAGACCCTCACTTCCACCAATTATTAGCACAAGAAGGTATCTCAAACCTTCAAACACACCTCATCAATGTAAGATTAAACCCCACTCTTAGGTGAACCAAAGGACTCACACTCCCTCAATTTCACCTTTCTTGCCAAATGTTCAATACAAGTGAAAAACCTTCCAATTGCATTTAACACTCAATTTATGGATTCTAAGCTAAAACTAGAAGACTAAAGTTACAAACTAAAGAGTATTCTTTCAATATTCATCAAAGCTAATGAAAATAAGAGCTAAGGTGTCTACTTATACTATTACAAAATAATGACCCAAATGACCTTAATGGGGGCTAGACAAAAAGGTGCCTCTTGAGTGTTGAAATGTAGTATATAAAGTCCACTTTGTCCTTAGTGAGAGGTGCCTCTTGAGTGTAACAACCCATCCTCCTTTCTTCACTTGGACAGGGCTTCAAAAAGGCTCCGAAAAGGTCTTCAATCACTTGTAAAATCCGAAACTTGAACCTTATTCAAGACCTTGTAATCCTTGTGCTCTTTAGGCTTGTATCACTCTCTCCATCTTAGAAGATATTTGTCCTTAAATTCACACCTTGCAAAACCAAAAAGAGGGATAACAAGCACACAATCCTTATGATAGGAGGGTTAGCATTAGTACCACAATTGTATAAACACACCAAGGGGGTACACTCTTAGAATATAGACAATAATCCTTTATTATAATCATGAAATACTTACTACAAGCATTACAAAGGACATGGCTAAGATAGACATCAAGAAAAGAGGAGTGCAACCCGAGACTATCACATGTATCAATAAGCCAAGGTTGTTCACGCTTGAAATACATACATGGGTCCTTTGTGTGTGACATGGAAATCTTAGTATGAAGAGCACAGATAAGGTGGTTTTGGCAAATAGCAAGAGATAAGGAAACTACAATGGTCTTAATGGTTTCACTATACCTAAAAGGTAAGACTATCTTTGGCTTAGGAATCATAAGATACATTTGTTCATTACCTCTACAAAGACCTCATTAAATATGGTGCCACTATTGATCCTAAGGTCCACCTCTCCTACATATCATCATCATTTAAGTAAGGAAACCATCCACCAAACTTACTACCTCTACCTAATACCAATTTAAAATTAACATGGTTATCATTATAGGCAAAGAGGTAATATAGAAAGTAATCATGTATGAAGACATCACCCAAGGTGCTATCATCTACAAGAGGGTCATTTGGTCCAAAAGATATAGCACATAAGGCACACAAGGATAAAATTAAATCAATTAAGCACCTATGACTTCTTCCCCTTAAGTAAAACATCAACTTGGCATCCATAAGTTGTGGTTCATATAACTTAAGCACTAGTGTGTCAAATAAGAATGCAAGTATAAGAGCAATACCACAAAGAGGCAATGGCACATTTGCCCTAGGGTCCGTAAATATGAAATCACCTTTGAGAAAGGGGTTCCAAATCAGAATCAAGTCACTAAGTAGGGTACCGGGATCAAATGAAAAGAGTAGCCAAGGATCTAGGCCGAGGCTAACCTTTCCTTCCCTTAGAATTCCATTCCCACAATCACACACATCATTTGCCTTTAAGAGAAGACTAACATTCAAGGATAAAGACCTACGGCCTAGAAGGATTCTCTCAACAAGATTCATTCCATCATTCACAATATTTTCAAACACATGATCACCATGAGCAAAACTAGTAGCACGGTTTGCATCACACAAGCTCAAAGGGTCATGTCCAATATTATGGTCAATATTACAAGAATGAACACTAACTTGAGGCTTTTGAATCACATCACTCACATGATCAAGTAGTAAACTATCCTTAAGAGCAAATTGACCAACATATGTAACAAGAGAACTACCCAGGAAGGATTCATGCTTTTCTACACTATGTAAATCCAAAATCATATCACCTTGGCTACTAATAGCCACATCACAACATTTTAAGCTTAAGGGAGTGTAGAGTGTACCAATTTCACCTTGGTTTGTTCTAGGGCAACCCACTTGCTTTGAACTCTCGGCCAAGGGTGCAATGGGAACACCAATATATTTAAGAAGAATTTCTTTTTGATTCTTCTTTGAAATAATATCATCTTGTACCTACACATAACAAGAATCAATGCTAGTCAAAGTATTAGCATTCGGGTTCGTGGGTAACAAGGGGCCTTTATGGGCTAGACCTACAAGCATATGTTTCTTTTCTTTTCCTACTTCACCACCCGCGATTTCCCTTTTATTTGACCTTTTTTCTTTACACTCTTCTTGTACCTCACCCTCAAATTGCTCTCCAACTTGAGAACCAACCTTATCACTTTCGGATTCTATCACCATCTCTTCTCTTAGTTGAATGGAGTGATTTTCGTTTAGTGGATCTTGGGGAGGAGGCATTGGATTTGATTGGTGATGGATTTAGATTTATGGCAAGAGATTTTGTGGAGTGTGGGGTATTTGGTCAAGTGGATTTGGGACTTGGTGGTTTGAATTTTGTCGAGGCTTTAGTGGACATAATCTATTAACTCCCGATTTTATTCTAATTATGTCACTCTTCATTGATCCCACATAACCTTTCATTGTACCCAAATCACCCTTCATTGTACCTAAATTACCTTTTATATCTCCCACATCCATACTCACCTTTGCCAAATCACGGGATAAGGCATCAAATCGAGCCAATAAGGTTCCCATAACATCATTTCCTAAAGGTTGGGATGTGGTACCTTCAGATTCCATTGCAATTGTACCTACCAAGAAGCAAAAATAGCAAAGGGGAAAAAACCTACAAAATGAACAAATATGTTAGTTCAATAACTCTCACCATACTCACAGTCGAATCTCACGTTACACTTGGTCTCACAAGTATTGAAAACTTAGAAATACTTGGCAAGTGAATGGGTGGTGAATATGCTTTGGCCCGAAATTATCATGGCTGGTACGTCTCTGGAGATCCCTGGAGAAGAAGATAGAATGAGTTGTAAGATTGAGCAGTTTGTATCCTTTCTTCCCACAAGGGTACCCAATAAAAACATAAGCTAAAGATTTGGGTTGAAATTTATCTTTCCCAATAGTGGAAGAATGATCATAACACAAATAACTAAATGAATTAAGATGATCATAAGAGGGAGGGGTTCCATGAAGCTTTTCATAAGCTGAAAGTTTATTTAAGACTGAGGAAGGTAATCTATTAATGAGGTAGGTAGTAGTCAAAACACAATTACCCCAGTATTTGATAAAGAGATGGGATTGAAAAAGTAAAGCTTTGGAAGTTTCAAGTAAGTGTTTATGTTTTCTTTCCACAACACCATTTTGCTGTGATGTGTGAGGAATGGTTGACTGATGAAGAATACCATTTTCTGCAAAGAAAGAAGTAGTTTCTGCACTACTATCTAATTCATAGGCATTTTCAGACCTAAAAGATTGAACAGATGTATGAAAATGCACTTTTACCATGGAAACAAAGGCTTTAAGTATAGATAATGCATTGCTTTTACAAGAGAAGAGATATGTCCAAGTAACTCTTGTGAAGTCATCAACTAGTGTAAGGAAATATCTAAAACCATTGTAAGTTCTAGTGTGGTAAGGACCCCATATGTCTATATGCACTAGTTGAAAAGGAACTGTGGTATGGATATCACTGTGAGGAAAAGAAAGTTTGTGTTGTCTTGCTTTAGGGCAAATATCACATAAAAAAGTTTGTTTAGAAGGTAGCTTAAAATGTAAGAAGGGAAGAAATCTCATTTTTGTGATAAGGCATATGACCCAACCTTTGGTGCCAAAAAAGATCCATTTTATTATTATTGCAAGTGGAATTACAGGACATACCAAGATTGCTATCATTATAAGACTGAACATTATTTTGAATATTAGAACAAACAGAAGAAGAGGGAATAGAAACTAATGATAAAGTGCTCCCAGTTCAGTAGTAATACAATCCATTTGAAGCTTTACCAATTTCCAGTGGCCTCTTTAGAGAAAAGGTCCTGCAAGTGACAAATAGAAGTGGAAAAAACTACTAAGCATTTTAATTGATTAAGGAGTTGAAACGCAGAAAGTAGATTGAAATGGAATGAAGGAACTAGCAGGACATTTGGTAAAGTGATATCATCTATCAGATGTAGAGAACCAGTAGATATCACCTTAACTTTATATCCATTGGGTAGAGTGATTAAGAAGGGAACATGAAGAGGTTGTAACTTGTGTAGTAGATGCTTGTGAGGAGTCATATGGTTTGAAGCACTTGAGTCTAAAATCCAAGGATTTATTCCTAAGTCTGAGGATCTATGGACACTATAACCATCAGAAGTAAACACAGGGCTATTTGACAAACCTGTAAAATTTGCAGAACTGGATAATTCACCAGTAGCAGGTTGTTGTTCATGACTAAGTGAGGATACTTGAGCTTGTTAAAACAATGTCATGAGATGGTTGTATTGCACTTTAGTAAAACCATAAAGTGATTCTTGTAAAGTGATGTAGTAGAAGTAGATGTGACACTTGATGGATGAGAACCAGTAGTATGCACCATGTGCACACAAGAAGCAACTGGTTTCTTATTCTTTGAAAACTTGAAATCAGTTGGGAATCTATGAAGTCTATAACATGACTCAATAGTGTGCCTAGGTTTCTTGAAATATTTGCATGTTGTAGGCATATTTTAAGTCTTGTTTGAATTGAATGAAACCTTTTGATTGAAAGTTCTAGGTGTGTGAGTTGAAGCATGAAAGAAGACTGAGTCACTGGAGAAATTAGGAATTCCAGGTTGGTTTTTCTTTTGATTCTCATCCTGCTGAAAAAGCCCATATACTTTACTAATTGATGAAAAATGTGTCATCATTAGTGTATTGCTCCTAACAGTATTGTATGTCTCATTCAGTCCACTGAGGAATTGAGACAACTGTTGATGTTGGATGAATTTGCTCAATGCTCCACAAGTACATTCAGGTCCAATATATGAAGCATTGAGCTCATCCCAAAGACCTCTCATTTTGGTGAAATAACTAGCTATACTAGAAGAACCTTGAACTGTAGCATTAATCTCTCTCTGGATGTGTATATACCTAGACCCATTTGATTGCCCAAATCTATCATTTATGTCTTCCATACATCTCTAGCACTGGATAGACACATCACACTGATGGCTATCTCTCTAGTCAGAGAATTGATTATCCATGCTTTGACCATGTGGTCGCACCTTTCCCAGAAAGGAAAATATGGATTGTTGGGCTCGGGTCTAGGGAACTTACCATTCACCATGCCTAATTTATTCTTTACGGATAAGGAAGTAATCATGCTATTTCTCCAAATAGCATAACCGTTTCCATTGAAAATGACAGGAACTAGTTGAGAACTAGGATTCTCAGACGGATGTATATAATATGGGTGTGAGGGATCTAGAGTGAATTCCTCAAACCCAGTATTTGTGGTTGAAGTCCCATTAGTAGGGTTTGCCATGTCAAATACACAGACGACTGTAGAGTACACAAAACACACCACGATATGCAAGTGCATAGTGAAATCCTTACAATGTGTCTACGGTAGATGAATATTCAGATAATACCAGAGTATACGAACACAATATGGCGAGTTTCACTTCAGATCTAAAAGATTTAGGGCATACAGAGAAATTACCAAGTCTGAGAAATGATTAGTAGTATGGAGAGAAGTTATCGGTCTTTTTCTTAACCCTGAAGAAGAACAGGTCTTCTGCAACACAGATTGGCCCTGAACGAACTCCTACCACCGCGACAACATGAGAAACTCCATTTGAGGGTAGTATCGATAGAAAACGCACCTCGAGATCTACAAGCAATCTGGCTTTGATACCATGTTAAGCTTGAAATCGAGCTGAATTTGATGAATTGGAATGAAAACCTTAAGCTAATTTTCAGAGAATGAACGAAGAGAGAGAAAGAAAAATCTTTTCTTATTTCCTTCGAATCATCTAGAACCGGGTCCACTATTATTTATACTTGATAATAGTGGACCGGGTCATAGAGAAGGTTACAAACGAATAGGCCCAATCAGATGCATTAATGGATTGGCCCAGTTTATTCACTAAAACCAATTGGACACTAAGAACAATATACATTGTGATACAAAATATACATATGAAATATACATGTGTTCTATGTAACTCCAATAGAGGGCTAGACAAAAAGGCGCCTCTTGAGTGTTGAAATGTAGTGCATAAAGTCCACTTTGCCCTTAATGAGAGGCGCCTCTTGAGTGTAACAACCCCTCTTCTTTCTTCACTTGGACAAGGTTTCGAAAAGGCTCCCAAAAGGTCTTCAATCACTTGCAAAATCCGAAACTTGAACCTTCTTCAAGACCTTGTAATCCTTGTGCTCTTTAGGCTTGTATCAAATCTTGTGAAGGTAGTGAGACTTTCTTCAAAAGACACTTGACCCAAGTAAAATAAATCAAGGTAGATTTGAAAAAAAAATACGTGATGAAAACTGAAAAGATGATGAAATAGAATTAAAAAAAAAAAGGAGGGGGGAGGGGTGTGGAGAATATGTCATCCAAAAAATTGATCAGTCAAAGGATTTCATAATTGTAATTGTACACAATTATAAATGACATAAATTTACAGTAATTTCTTTTAGCTGTGTTCCAGCTATAAGAACTCTCTTGCAACAAAATATGAGCAAGCAATGAAGCTTAATTAATTTTAAACGTGAGGAGGGGATTCATAATTTCAATTGTTATAGTATATTATTGGATAATTCTTTATGGAAAGGGAGCTTTTTAAATAATTATTCTTTGTTTTTCTCCTCACTTTTATCACTGAGGTTCCTGTAGAATAATTGTGTCTTTAATATAATAATTAAATTTTAATTAATACTCAAGTAGTAGCTGATTAATTAATATAAATAAAATATTATTTTTGACTTTTGAAAATTTGGACTTCAACTAAGTTATTGCTTTTCTACTTTCTACTTTTGGCTCATGGCCGGTGGTTTTGCTATACTAGATAAAAGAAGGCGTGGCAGCATGGGTTCAATAAATATTAATTTTTTTGTATCAATTTATGTGATATAAATAAAATTTTGAAGAGTTAATAAATTTTTTGTATAATTTTAAAATATTTTAAGTTATTAAATATTAATATAATTTATATTACTTTTTACATAATTTTTGGATAATATATGTTAGTACTCTTTATATTTCAATTTATATGACACAAATTTGAATAGTCAAATATTTTTTTTTTGATATTTTTTAAGTTGTTACTTACATAATATATAATACTTTCTACATTTTTTAAATAATGGTATTCCCTCTATGACAATTTATATGGCGTGGATAGGATTTGGAGGCAACTGAATATTGTGTATGTTTTCATAAAATATTTAAAATTATTAATTATTGTAATTTATATTATTTTTTATGTCATTTTTGAATTTATATACTATTTCATCTGTTTCAATTTATGTGACACTATACTGATCCAACAATTTATGTTAGTTATAACATTTTTAAAATTATAAACTTCAAAAGCATGATAGACACGTAATTGTCATAAAATAAAATTATAAATTTCAGAAACATAATTTTCTTTTAATATTATCCGAATTTTAAAAAAAATTATTAATGACACTCACATTTACATACAACATACTGATATTAGTTTTTTTTTTTTTTTTTTTTTTTTGTAATAAATTAGAGGATAGATCTAAGAGTTTTACTTCAAATACAATTAAAATGTAGAAGATAAAAGTAGAGTTGGTCAAAATTGAACCATAATTGATAAGCCAACCGCAAAATTGACTTATTGGTATTGAGTAATCGAACTAATGATTGAAAAACAAAATTGACTTATTCGTATTGAGTTGTGGGGTGGATTATATTACTCAATTTTCTTATTGGGTAAACCGTTAATCCGTTAAGAACTATTATAATTAATTCTTTCTATTAGCTATATACTTTAAAGTATCGATTGTTAAATAACCTTAAAACTCTATTTAATATTCTACCGCTCCTTAAAATTGATCAAATCAAAACGTCACTCGTTAAAGATCAAATCAAAACAAATTGTTTTACTCTCTATTTTGTACTTCTGATTATGACAAGAGAGCTACATGTTTTATTAGCTAGTTCACAGGCATCATAGTTATATGACTTGCTACGATTTGTGAGTTGAATTTCTTACTGATCTACTAGATCGTTAGTCTAGAGTTTGGATCATACAAGACTAGTCTTCACTTCTAATATATAAATATGTATACTTGAAGTATATTTTGATTAATATTTGTTAACTAAATGTTTATGTGTATGCACCCTCAAAATTTAAGCTTTTATTTATTTTTCACTGTGATTTAAATTACAGAATTGTAAGCTTAAGTAGAGTAGGAAGAGTGATTTTGTGGTAGATCAATATATTAGTCAGCAAAATTGTGAAAGTTAAAGAAGAAAACATGAACTGATTGAGTCAATGCACCATCCGTTATACCGTTAGATAATTATTAATCCGAACCGAACCAATCGATATTTTATTGGTTGGCTAGTGGATTAGTATATTTAAAAGTTGATATCCGATAAGTCGAACCGTTAAGCAAATTTATCCGTCTCATCTGCTCGATAAGTAGCCTTAAGATAAAGGGCCCGTATGCACTTACAACGTGTCTTAGAAATTAGTGTGTATGGTGACAAGGCTGAAGTTGTGGGGCCCTCGTTGGGACAACAACTAATACGTGGAGTGAAAATTCTAACTCTAAAACATGCAAAAAATCAAAGATAAAAGGATAGAAAGGTATAGACACAAATTGAAATCAAGACAATTAATACTATATTAAAGTAAAAAAACTCCTTAATATTCAAGAATATCTAAACCTCAAAAGTAAGATAAATGGAACTAATAGGCAATCATAATTATACTAAAATCAAGACCTCCTATGAAGAACACCAAACAAGCTTTATACTTTCGAGACACCGTCAAGTGGATTGATATTCTCAAGCAAGCAATTCCATCAATATTCAATACCAACAACGCCCTTAGCCATATCTCATAGGAGTTTTCACTCATCAATTCATCATATCAAAAATTGTCTACCTAAAATGAGTTATTCTCTCTTATTTATAGCCTATATTGGTAATTATTACAAAAAATACTCTTAATGAAATAAGGATTTTCTTTAGTATGAAACTTGAATGTCAAGAATAACCAATTTTACATCCATCGTCTCTTGCTTTCCTTTTCACTTTTCTTTCTTGTATTTTTACTTAAGCATATTCTTGAGCTTCAATTCTTCATTTCATGATATTGATTAAGCTCGGCCCGCATCACACGTTTGTGAAAAGATGTATCCCACTACATCTTTTCAAAGGATTCATGATGAAATAAATAAGTGTAGGTGATATTTTCGTTCAAACAGAAAAAAGTACTACACATAATGCAGGGAAGTGCAACAATTTTGAAACAACCAAATAATATATTTTCAATAATGCCCCTATGAGGAAGCACACATGGTAACTTCAATCACACTTTTATATATATATATATTAATATCAATAAAACATGATTTTTCTAATAATAATCCATTATTTATTTTTGTATATATGTTACATTATTTTCTTATTAATATATTCTAAAATAATGGTCTAACTTTATATTCAAACAGTTTAACTTTAAACTTCTCAATTTCATTTTTTAATGAGAAATTTTTATAACTATATAAATATATATTATGCCATGTTTATTCAATTTTTTTATTTCATTGTAAATGTAATCAAACCACATTACATGATTTTGAACTAAAAAGATGTATTCATGAATTTGCAACCCAAAAGATAAAATATGCAGACATGTTATATATCTCTCTTTTTTTTCCTCATTTCATCCTTTCAAGAAGGTCGATTTACAATGTTCTCGCTTACTTTTTAAGATGTCTCAAATTTAGTTAATAATGAAAATGTTCAATCACTAAAGTAAGCCACACTAATCTTAGTTTATCTTTATGGCTCTATGATGTTGAATTAATTGTGTAGCTATGATTTTCAAATATTCCAGATTAAATTTGTATAATCATGAAGTAAATGTGCTTATGCAATATCACATAAGTACTTACATAACAATTTCTTTTTGAAAAAAAATATTTTCCTTTATCATGAATAGATAATGATGTTGTGACTTTTTTTTTGTCATCTATGTATATCATTCATTCCATATACATAATGGGAACAAAGCTCGAGGTTATATTATAAAGTAATGTCAAATTGACATGGACTGCCACTAACTAGTACTATAATATTGTTTCTAAAAAGCTTATTAATCTTTTTATTAGACCTAAAAGTTTGGATCGGCCAATAAAATTAGGTTTATTCTCATCTTAGATCGATCAAATATGAAAGGATCAAAAGTTTGAAAAGATTTTTCAGAGCTGACTGATCAAGTCCTTATAATCTTGATGAGACATATATATAATGTTTGAAAGAAAAAAACAATTTGTTGTCTGTTTGTTGTAAGGAATATAATAAACATGGACCAGTTTCCTTCTAATTGTCTCATGATATAATGATCATCTCTTTTGTCCTTTGTGAAGACAAATCTACAAGTAAAAGAGTTGCAAAAAAATTACATTACATATATATGTTCATACTGGATCAAGTTATCAAAAAATTACTATGGATTGTGGTAGCTAGGATGATTGATGTTTCTCCTCCTCTTAGAAATTTGAAATTTGAAATTTGATTTCTAAGAAATTCACAACTTAATTGACCTATCATACTCTAAAGAAAGGGTATCACTTATTTGAAAATTAAAAAAAAATTACTTGGAATTTCGCTCCTAGAAATAAGCATTGTATTTCAATTTGGTGACAATAGAAATACCGAGTGAGAAAATAAAAAGGGTTATCAAAAGCACTGATAAAAGATATTTTTTGGATTGAATATCACTCGTAAGTATATCCAATGAAAAAATAGAAACTGCTTTGCCTATCTATGAACTTTAATCTACAGATTATTTTGAATTCTTTATATGTTATAAACTTAATTTTTTATGAGTAGTTACCTACCTGTAATTATCTTTTGATATTATAGTAAAAACTCTTACCATGATTAGTATTAATTCATGTATGTATGTATTATCTACTTTTAGATACACATAATAAAAGCACTTTAAGCTCATCTTCAAAGGAAACAGTATAAAGGATCTATCTTTTTATGCTAACGATTTTAATTTTTACATATGGATTCATACTATCTTTGAAAAATGTTTTAGCAAGTGAATTTCGATTACCTACAGAGACGAAAAAATATTAATACAACTAGCCGTAAAGCTAGTAACGCAGGAAAGAAATTATATTGATGACTAGTTTAATCGGCTAGAGAGCATTGATTTCTCCGGCCGAAGGAAGACCCTTCTTCACTCATACTTGTGATCATCTGCTCGTGAATATCGTCCAGTCAAGTCTTTATTCTTTTATTCTTAAAAGGGTATATTAATTGCTTTGAAAAAATTTAGTGTCACCGAAATGAAGCTAGGTATATAGTAGAATAAATTAAAGTTGAAAAAAAGGGAAAAGGAATAAATTCAAAAAGCTATAATTAAACTGCAAAGAAAAGAAGCAGAATTTTAGTCATCGTACTTTTATCACTTCTTGACCAGTTCAACTGGTTAGGGATAATGCTAAGAAAAAAGTAAAAAAGATGAAAAAAATTTAAAAAGAAAAATCTCACTTGAAACTTGATTTTAAAAAAAAAAAAAAAAGAGAAAAGGAAAAAAGAAAAAGGGGATTTTATTCCAACACTTAAAAAAAAGGAGTTTCTAGCTGGTGAAAAAAAGAGAAAGAGACCTTGGTATAAGGAAGTGTTTATGTTTTTAAGAAAAGAAGATTGTTCTACACCTTCATCATGAAGAAACAAATTAATTCCTACATAATTAAGATTAGTGGTTATAATCTCAATGTTGTCTTCGTGTGACCAATGTATCATGTGTTCGATTCGTAGAAATAGTGACTAACATTTGCATTCGGCTATATAGTTTACACTTTACATCACACATCTTAAATAATGTGTGGTGTTCTCTGAGTAATGTGCGAACATGAAATGCTTTGTGTATAATGCACCGCTCTGTCCTAATTAGGTTATAGTTTCAAAGCGTTTGCTTTTAGTTTGTTGAATCTGAAGTTACTACTTCCTTTTATATTCAAATTTTGGATTTGTCCACCGATCAATTGTTTGATATATACAGTATACTTATATAATGCATGTAGGAAATAAAATAAATTTGATACTCCATAATCCATATGTAAAACTTTACCAAATACTTCAGAGTATTACCAATATATCCCCTATTTTCCTTGATATAAGACTTAAAGTTAACGAACGATTCAAATTCCTTGTAGAAGACAGTTTGTACTGGATAACTCGATAAGTTGCATGAGAGTTTTAATATGGTGGAATTGGTGAATCATGTGAGTTGATTAATTTTAGATGTGTAGGATAGAAGACTCGTAGTATCTACTAGTGCATCTATACAGTGGAAGGGAAGGTACTCCATAATCGACATAAATACACCAAAAACAATAACAAACTTAGTGTAATTTCATAAATGGATTTAGAAAGAGTAGAATGTATGCATGCAGCCTTACCCATACCTTTCTGGAGTAAAGAAATTGTTTCCGATAGACTCTCGGATGAAAAAGAAAGTTATCGAAGCAAGATTACGAGAACTACATTAGAAAATATGTCAAATAAATAGCAAGATACAAAGTAAATTCAGAAACCAAATAAATCGATATCTATTATCTTTGCAAAATACTCAAAGGTATAAATATATGCCCTCTTTTCTTAGTATATTTTGAAGTTCTTTCCTCCATAAAAAAAAAAAGTCACTTTAATTTGGCATAGCCGCGCCCTTACGTTATGAATCACACACATAGATCTGTTTTAAATTTACATGCTTTATGATCTGCCTAGAGGTAAAGATAGATAAAGAGATTTTATGCAAAAAGAAAAAAAAAACTAAATTAAATTATATGCAAAGGCAAAGTAAAAAGTTTGAAATGAAAGTGAGGAAATAGGGAAGATGAAATTATATACAAGGAAAATATATGTATTCTTTCGACGTGCATGGAGAGTTGCTGGTCCTTAGGTTTTCATTTTTGTCTCTTTTGCATGGCATATATATATATATATCCATATATATTGTGTATCTTCTAATCTTCGATCTGTCACTTACTTCCATTTTTACTTGAACCTACTTTCAGAACGAAGCTTAAGGATGGTTACTTGCGTATAATCGGTCGAATTCAATAATTCTAGTCTAAATATTTTATATTAAGACACATTAAATTAAAATCAAAATGCAGTGTACTAACACTTGATATCTTTATTATGAAATTTAGAATTCATAAACTTAAAATTCTGACTATGCCAATGCAATTTGCAATTATATAGTATGTACAAAAACGTATTCCTTTTTCGCTAATATTTTCCTCAAGTTCTTGTATGATTTTTATGGGCTACGTTGTAGAATACATATCTCATGAAGAGGCAATGTATGTAACATTATATACAATAAATCTCTTGCATTTTAAGTTGGATTTAATTCTTATACATTCAAGGTAAACAATTTTTTCATTTTCAATAGAACTTAACGATATACGTATTAGTCTATTACTACTGTATTCTATATGTAGCAGATTGTATGTTTTATTTTTCAGATAATTATTTAACATCTTTTGAACTAGCAATCACCGGTGTAGTTATTCTTTTTTTTTTAATCGTAATCACCTACTCATGCGTAAATTTACAACAACAACAGATCGAATATATTGTATAGAAGTTAAACTTGTTATATTTAGGTCACATTTGATCAAATGCAAGAAGAGGAAATAAGTAGTAAAAGAGTAAGTGACTTAGAAAATTTTTGCCAAAATATGATGAAGGACATAGATAATAATATATATCTAGATGTGTATGAAAACTTAGATTAAAAAAAGGAAAAAGAAACAAGAAAGAAGTGTGCACGGAAGCTAATAAACTTGAACATTAATATAGAGTAGTATTACAAAAGATCAAAGAGGTGTTAATGTACATCAAATCCTACATTATCAAACTCTCCATGCATTTAATCTAATTAATCTAAGGGACCTATTTCTTTTTCAGTTAATCTCATGTTTACCCCTCCCCAGTATCTTAACATCATTCAAAATAAAAACTTACACTAAAACTTAAACAACTTAGATAACAAAAGAAAAAAAAAGAGAGAAAAACAAGTCATAACATCTTGAGTTTGTCTAACTTCTCACAAGACTTGAACCTTGAACATGACTTGTTTGTCCACTGCTTCCCAAATTCCAACTAAATTCTCATCTCCATTTGCTAATTCCTCATTAGTGGCAACATTCAAATCTAATATTGCATCATGATCTCCAATATTTTCTTGATTTTTCTCCTTAGAATCTTGATCATCATCATCATCATCGCATGTCTTTGTAGCTGAACTTAAACTCTCAGAGCTAAAAATGATTATAGCATCTTTAAAAGACGCTAAATCACCATCATGAGTTGTTAAACTTCCAGTTTTTATTGCTTTCTTGATACCCTTTTGGCTAAAGGTATCAACTTGATCAATATCTTCCATGAAGAAAACTCTGCTTGGATTTTCTTGAATTGCATCAGCAAATCTCTCAAGATAACTCCTACCATGTTCATTTCTTGATCTTTTCTTGTTGCTAATCACTTCTTCTTGATGATGATCAGTTGAAGAATTATCTCTCGATGATGCTGAAAAGCTGCTAAGTCCAATTGAAATAAAGCTATGATCATCTTCTGATGAACCAAAAGCGATTTTCGCCAATTCCCTTGATATTTTTTCCTTTCCTTCAGAATCACCACCTAAAAAGAACAACCAAGATTCTTCCTTTTTGGACCTACATTCAAGAATTGTACTTACTATCTCAGGAATAATGTCCTTTTGCCATGGAACTTTTTTCTCCAATGCCTTACAAAGGGCCTTCATGTTCTCTGAATTGAACTCCTTGAATCTATCTATGTTCTCCATGTATCCACTTGCTTCACTTGAGGAGGCAGAATTTGGACTTGAATTTGGATTTGATAAAAGTTCTGGCTTAGTACTAACTACTTCATTTTGATCAGATATGAAGAATTGGTGTTCTTTTGGTGATTGATTTGGTTCAAAGATGACAGGCCAATTCAAAAGGCTTTTATGCAACTTAGTGGAACTTTTTATGTGGTCATTTGAAGAGGATACTGAATTAGAGGAACAAGGAGATGATGAAGACAGTGGGCTTATTAAGCCTTTCTCTAGAAAATGTGGCTGTTGCTGTTTATGAACAGAACTGCAAATGGAGTTCCACTTCTTGCATAGATCAAACATCACTTGAGATTCCTGATAAACAAGAAGAACCAAGAAAAATTGTCTTTTTAAGATAACTACATGTTACCGTTCATAAAAAGTAGGACTAGGGAGTCGAAAAGTAAGATAGGTTACGTACTACAACATGTTATACAAAAGAATTACTCTGTCAGTGTATATGTTAATCATTTCTTACACAAATGGAGTAAGAGTTGATTATTTAGATGGCCACTCAACTAATAGTTGATATCTCAGAAAGTCGTTTACTTTGTTGAAAAAAATGGAATCAAGAAGAAAGGTAACTTTCACAGACAATAACTATTAGCTGAGTGACCTCCGAGAAATCAACCCAGTAGAGTAACTACTGTATATTAGAGTACTCTCCATGCATGCAAATTCAAGATTAGGATTAATGGAATAAAATAAGGACCTTTTGATTGTTTTCTTGTCTGTGCTCTTCCTTGTACTTTTGGAGCCATAAAGGCAAACTTGAGCTAGAGTAAGTGGTTGCTGACTCAGTTTTAACTTGTGTGCTGGTAATAGTTTTAGCTTCTCTGTTGAAATTGGCTAAGCAATCAGCACAGCAATTCAGTTGCTTCTCAACTCCAGCTCTACCAAGTGACCAGCTTGAACCATCCATTGCTGCCTTGTTCCTAAAGTGACTATGCAAATCACTGCATAAAAATAACAAGAAAATGTTAAAAAAAGCTCCAAGTTGTGTATAAACAACAACAACATATATATCCAGTGTAATCTCACAAATGGGGTCTAGGAAGGGTAGAGTGTACGCAGACCTTACCCCTACCTTGGGAGGTAAAGAGGTTGTTTCCGATAGACCCTCGGCTCAAGAAGAAGCATATCAAAGCAGATCGAAAAAGAAATACTAATAGAAATATTGAAAAAATAATAAAATCTTTCTTTTTGTCCTTATTTTCTTGGAAATATACCTTGCAAGGTTGAGACTGAGACCCAAACTGCCAACAGGAATGGTAAGTGGATAAAGATCCCAAAGGGTCTGTAAAGAAGGATGACCAGTTTTACACTTTGTGTAAGTTTGAAAACTTGCAATTCCAATAAGCCATAGCCTTCCATTTTCCCCCATTGCACTATTCAACAGTCTACTAAGCTCCATTATCATGTGTTCAACAGGAGAATAGTAACCAATATTCCTTTGTTGTTCACCATATTTTGTCCAAAACTCAGATACCCACCTGAGATCACCTAAATACAAAACAACCCCTCTATTCATATAGTTTTTCACTAAAGTTCTAAGCTCTCTAAGTTTGACCTCAAACTCTTCTCTTGAAACATTTCTAAGTGTGAAAAGTGGAACACTTATGAATTGCACATGTTTCATGTCTCCTTGAACTTCACCTTTATCAAACTTATCTATAACTCCTCTAACAACCCCTTCAGCTGTGGCTAAACACTCACCAATAACAACAGTGTTCCTCCTTTTCTTGGAATTCATCATACTTTCCACAACACTCATCACATCATCATTCCTTATAACTTGATGTTGTCCTGATTTACTGAGTGACAAATTTAGGACATGACTAGTTGTTGATGGTGTTATTTGTGACATGTTGGTGGTGTTTCCTAGTAGTAGTGGCTTTGTGCTAGTAACTATCTCCATACTAGAAACAACTTGTTCTACATTGTTTTTCACTTGTGTACTAGAAAAACCAGCTTCCCTCATGACTCTACTAATACTAGGATCATCAAGAATTGAGATCACTAGCTGTTCTATCTCTACTTTGAGGGCTAAGATTGGTTGCTGCTGATTCTCTATCGATCCACGGCGTTGATGAGCTTGAGCCCTTTTGAATGCAGCAACTAAGGCATTAGAAAGTGAAGGAAGATGAGAATGAGGACCTAAAATGGGACTTGAAACAGAAGTAGGAAGTCTATTGAGTGCAACATTGAAACAAAGTTCAAGTGCTTTGCATTGGAGTGGATGTGAATGGGATTGAAGGCAAGCTCTTTTGAGTAAGCCAGTGGAAGATGAAAGCATAGCACTAGCTACATGAAGAGGAGTAACTTGTGCATGACCTCTTCTTCTAGCTAAGTTCACAGCTTGTTTAACTATACTAGCAGATTCAGAAGTTAAAGATTGTTGGAAAGTATAACCACCCGTCCTCATGTTACAACGTCAATTTATGATGAATCCTCACAATACAGAAAACCGTTAGTTGGAAAAAAACAGACTAAAGAGATCGAGAAAAGTCTTAAGATTTTGGATTACTCTTGAATTTCATTTGGTGATAGTGTAATAAGTTTTGTTTTTTTTGGATATGTAGTGAAATGAACAAGTGAAGAGGGAATTAATAGGAGTTAAAAAGAAGGGGGGTACTTTGTTCTTTTCTTGTTGTTGTTGGTTTAGTATGAGAAAGTGGAAAGCATGTGAGGCAAAGTTAAATTGTCTCTCTCTTTCTGTCTTTTTGGCTCTCATATAAAGGGATAAAGGCAAGATGGATATTTGGAAGTTGGACTAGTTAGCTTTTCTAGAAAGAAGTAACTATGAATGATTAAGGATGATTCAAATAAATTTAGGTGACTAAAACTTTTTTATGATAAAAAAAAATATGTGGGCTTTATCTTTTACAGAGGAGTTTAAGTTTTGTGGATGTTTAGTATATATAAAATATTTTATATTATTGGATAAATTTGATTTGTTATTGCAAGTTATTTAATTTTTTTAAAATATAAAAATTGAAAAAGAAAAAAATTAGATAACTTATAGATCAATTTATTTGATAGTTACACTGACCGTGCACAAAATTTAAATTCTTGACAGATTTGTATAAAGGGTAATTTAGACTAGTAACGGAGTTACTAGCAACTATCTGAGGGGAGAAAATTATAGGAGTGATCCCTTATATTTGGAAGTAATTCTAAAATCATCCCTTAAGTATATCTTTAAGCAATTTTGGTCCACTAAATTTGTTGAAGGGGAGCATCTTTTTTGTTCCATTGAGTATTTAAGAAACTCTGGCAGTTAAATTTAATTGAAACTGTAAAAATAAAGAGGATTTAATATGAACTCATATTTGAAGGTCCTTTTTGCATTTTTTACTAATTTAAATCTATTTCTAGAGTTTAATCGTCTAACTTTTGAGGTGTAATATCTGATGTTCTTTTATCTATTGCTCAAAAGTATATATATTTAACAGACCACTTCAAGCTTACACCAAACATAACTGACTATTTTTTTACTATATTTTTCTTTTTTATGCATGTAGTCTATTGATTCAAAAACATAAAAGAACATAACTTGTTAAACTTACACCAAACATAACTGACTATTTTTTACTATATTTTTCTTTTTTATGCACGTAGTCTATTGATTCAAAAACATAAGAGATAACATAACTTGTTAAGTGATTTTTTCGTATCAGTTCAAACTATGGATAAAATTTTTTGATACCTAGACATACGTACAAAAGACAATAAGTATTCAAACAAATATTGAAAGTGTGTCAAATTAATCCAAACAACATGATTACAGAATAAATAATAAAGTAGGAACATACAACAACTTATGAGTATATACAAAATAGAGTGATGAGTATGGTATGAGTAGTAGGTTTCTAAATCAGAACTTTGGTAAAAAAGAGAAAAGTCGATAATAAAAGAGATAATGAGGACTGGCTGTCGGTTTGAAGGAATTGGGAACTGTGTGTGTGTGTGTTTTTTTTTTGTGGTTGAAGCTTCAATTATATTACTCTTCTTCTTTCTCTCTAACACTCAAAAGGAGTAAGGAATAAAGATTTCTTTGGATGATTACTATCTAAAAAGTATTCTTTAAAAAGATGATGATTGAGAGTTTTATTATTCTTTCTACCATTTATATAATTATTTTGCTTTGATGGTATTTTGTGAAAAGAAGATCATTATTTGCTTGGTACAACATTTAGCTAATTTCTATGAAAATGTATTTTGGTTGGTTTACACGTATCTTAATTAATTTTATAAAATACTTGCTGCCTCATATTGGCATAAGTATTATTGAATAACTTTTTCTATCAAGGCATGAACCGATGGAAAAAAACACCCTTTCCTCTTTCCCACTTTATTTGATGTTGTTCGGTTGCGCAAAGAATTTAAAAATGAGAGGAAGGTATGTCTAAACTTGTGGTTTAATGCAAATGATATATATCTGTGTGTTTATAAATCATTACACTAACGATAAAATTATAGTTTAAAGTGGAATTATTACTCAATATAGAAAGGCATCATTCTTTTTTTTGATTCACCAAAAAAAGAAAAGATATCGCATCAATTGAGACGATAAAAAAATAATTATTTGATTCGTATTGAAATTTTGAACCTGAAACTTTATAATTCTCAATAATTTTACCAACCACGAGGTCACATTCATGAGTGCTATTTTATGACTATAAGATTTTGTAATTACGTATTTAATTGTTGTTGTATTTCTCTTTTCTCTTTTTCCTTTTATAACTTTTGTGTTTCGAGAATAAAGTTATAATAATGGCCCGCATAAGAATTTTTTTTCTTTAAAAGATATCCATCTAATCTAATCTTAATCATAGAGTTCTGATCGTACAATTCGAGGAAGCTACGAGAGTTTTAATTATAATTTTAAGCAGTAATAATTCATGAATCATGAGATCTATTGTCTTGCACTATCTGAAATATGAGCTTTTGTATATAAAAGAAAAAGTTTACGCAATTAAACTAAATTGGTTTACGATATATAATTATTAATATCAAGCTTGCTATGATAAGTTAAAAAATTACATCACAATTTATCATAACTAGTAAAACCTTGGTAATAGCATAATTTTTCGGCAAACAACATAAATCCGACAGTTTAAATTTTAATTATAGAAAATTTTGACATTTTGCGTAATTACTAAAAATCTTCATTTTGGATATGTCGAGATACATAATTAGCTACCGATACATCTAATGAAGATACATTTTTTCCTTTGTAAAGAAACATAATTAGCTCCCGATTTTTTTTTGGATCTGTCGAGATACATAATACATCCAATGAAGATACATTTTTCCTTTGTAAAGATATATAATTAGCTCTGAATATATTTTTTTCGATTTTGAATCTGTCAAGATACATAATTAGCTCCCCATACATCCAAAGGAGATACATAATTAGCTGGGATTTTGTAATTACCTTGTAAGGATGGAAATTTGTATAAATATACTAAGTTAAGGTATATGTTTATGTTATTTTTTCATTGTAAATCAGCCATTATATATTGCAAATAAATTCATAATCAAATGAGAGAATATAGGTTTAATTTTCCTTAAACACAAAAGGGGGAGAAGTAGGTGCTTTTCAGCCCATCACAGTCTGGCAGACCCAGTACAAGATTCTGGGCTTGTTAATTAATGGGCTACTAAATTGAAGATAACTGAAAATGGACCCGATATCGAGATTGCTATTTGAATTGTTTAAGTCAAATGCCTATAAGAAAAAGGTTTTCAAGAAGGGTAAGATTTGCATATATTCTTCTACCTTCTCTAGATTCACTTGTACAATTACACTGGATATGTTGTTATTGTATTTAAGTTGTTGAAATACAAAGATTTGTATCTGAACTCTGGCAAACTTCGAACATTTTTTTTTTTTTTGCCTGAAATGTGGTCTTGTAGTAAGCCAAACATCAAACATTTTGCCTCAAGTTTGGTCTGACTTGCCACAAATTTGACTATAATTTTGTACAACTTCGAGAAAAAAAAAAACAACCTGAACATTGCATTTTGTTCAAGCCTACAACTTTGGTTTAGAATGTTTTTTATTTTTTTTTATTTTTTATGTTAATAAGCACATAATAGAATGAGACTGGTACCCAAAACAAATGAAGAATATTCATCACTAGAGACGAATTGTTAGGGCCCCATTTATCAGCTCAATCCAAATCATTTCGGCCCATCAAAGTTGGCTCGATGTCTACCTCATGTTGATACATGAAATTTTTTATCAAAGTAAAATTCATAAATAACATACTTAAAATCATAATTATGACATTCATAGCAACATTTTTATAATTACTTAAACTAACAATTTATATTTTATATTTGAACAAACTGTTGCTATAAAAATACATATACAAATCATTTTATTGCCTATATTTAACTCAAATCAGTTGAGTTAAATATGATATAATTAGCCATGAATTAAATGTGGAAATTTCTTTTCCATTAAAATCTCTTAATTAACATGATTTCCTTTATTTGTTACCAACTGAAATCAAAATTCAAATTTTAGTTTCACATCATCGTTTTCATTAAAAAAAAAATCAAAATCAAATTCAACTGAAACTTCTTCTGTTCAATATCTTCAAAAATTCAAATTAAACCATTACTTATGTTGAAGGTATTTAATCGTAATATTGTTTTCTTATATGAATTTCATTACTTGTTTGAGATTGATCAAAAAAATTTCGTTTTGAATTTTTATTTTTAACCATTACTGTTATTTTGTTCAATTTTTTTCAGCCATTACTGATGTTTCGTTCAAATATAGTGATCAAAATAGATTTTTCGTTAAATTATTTTTAAATATTTTAAGCCTTTAACGATTTTTCGTTAGAGTGATCAAAATCAAATTTTTGTTATGTTGTACAATTTAATAATTTATTTCGTTAAATTATTTTTGAATATTTTGTAAACGAATTTCGCAAAAAAGGTAATGCAGCAGTAAATTGAACTGATCGAGCAATATAGTGATCAAAATCGATTTTTCAAGCTTCTCAAACTTAATTTTTTTTTTTCACTTCTCTTTTTTTGTTTTTTCTCTCTCTCTCTCTTTTTTTTTTTTTACTCTTTTATCTCTAACTTTTATTTTGAAAATACAAATATGTATATCACATACATATTTTTAAAAAATATACAAAATGCATAGCGATATAGATCCGAATATGTATTTACAGTACAAAAATATACATATGTATCTGCATATGTATTTACAAAAATACATATCTCACTCATATGTATATATAAACATATAAGACACAAAATCTCTATAACAAAAAGGACAACTGTATACATATACATATAGGTAATAAAAAAATACATGATACATATCCTATATGTTTATATATGCATGCAAGTCAGATATGTATTTCTGTAAATACATATGCAGATATATATATATATTTTTATCGTAAATACATATGCAGATCTGTATGTCTATTTATTTTGTATATTTTTTGAATATGTATATGTGATATAGATATTTGTCTTTTAAAAATAAAAAATTGAGATAGAAGAGAAAAAAAAAGAAAAAGACAAAAATGAAAAATAAAAATCTGAAAAAAAAGAAGTGGAAAAGGAAAAAAAGAAGAAGAAAGAGAAATAGAAACTAGAAATAGAAGTGTAAAAGTAAAAGTGAAAAAAATAAAAAAAGAAGAAGAAAACAAAAAAAAATACGAGAAAGGAACAAATAAGAAAACGAAAAAATAAAAAGATGAAAAAAAAAACGAAAAACGAAAAAGGAAAAAAAAAAAAAAAAGAAGAAAAAAAAAAAAAAAGAAAAAAAAAAAAAAAAAAGGAAAAAAAAAAGAAATTAAACTAAAGCGATAAAAAAATGAAAAAACTAACAAGAAAAAAGTTAGAGATACAAGAGAGTGATATTTTAAAATTTTGAATATCATGAAGATAACAATCTTCATAATTGAGTATGATTTGGAAAAAAAAATCTACTAATTTAAATAATAGTAATTTATGAGAAAGGAACAAAATTGAAAGGAGAATCTAAGAGATTTCAAATAAAAGTAGTTAAAGAAAAGAGAAGGAGAAGTGGCATGAAAAAGGGAACCTTATACACCGGTAACTTCTCAAAACAGTAAGTGGGGGACCATACTTAAAATAATACTATGTTTGCTACATTAAAGTATTGCTATTTTTCATAATTTAAGTTTAAGTATGCTACTTCCTGTAGTTTTTCCAAAAAGAGGCAATTTTTTTATTTAATATGTCATGTATGACCATAATAAATAAAAATAATAATTTTATTAGGCACTAAAAAGTTATATTATAAAGAACAAATAAAGCAATTAAAACTTAGTAAAATTGGACGGGTTGGGGCTTGACTCGCATTTTAGCTCAAATTAATGCAATTTATTTCAGTCCAAGTAACTTCTGGGAGAGTCACTAACTCATCATTTACTGACTCAGACCATCTTGATTAGTTAAATTCAGCCAACCAGCTCATTTGCCACCTCTATAAAGAATAGTTGGATTATGAAAAATAGTTATTTGGAGCATACGTCGAACATGAAATATAAACCTTAAGAGGAATTTTTTTTTTGATAACCAGCTTGTGCGCACCCCGATCAATTCCTCAGGATACCATTCAATAACCCGTCATTTATTAACTCAAACCATCTTGATCACTCAAATTCATCCAACTCGCTCTTATTTGCCACCTCTACGAAGAATAATCTGACTATGAAAATAGTTATTTGGAATATACGTCGAACATGAAATATAAACCTTAAGAGAAACTTTTCTTTTTTTTGATAACCAGCTTGTGCGCACCTCGATCAATTTTATGGGATACCTGCCGCCTTCCACCAGCAACAGGTACTTGGTAAGTCTGTCTACTAAAGCTAAAACAGATGGGAAGAAATCACCAAGCTTTTGTCTCTGTTGGAAATTAAACTTGAGACCTCATGGTGCTCAATCCAACTTCATTCAACCACTAGGCCACACCTTCGTGTGCAAACCTAATGAGGAACTTTTGATGTTGGATAACAAGAAACCTATCCTAGTTGGCTTACTTGAAACTAAACTGCAAGAATATAGAAGTATTATGAATGATTTGAAATTACCAATATGATCCAAGTTAGCCCAAATGGAAGCTCCTGTGGGATTGACATCCTCTGGAACAATGGAGTGATCTTTGATACGCTACAACTAAGTGGCCGGTAATTTTGATTTTCGCCTTTTAACTCGTGAAGTTGAATTGACTAATGATTTCAAATTAAACCTTGAGACGTCACAACTAACAACATGGGTACAACAAATCAGAAGATTTATTTCAGGATCAGTAATATATACAAATATTAAAGAAAAACAGATTGTATGAGAAATAGGGGCGGCTCAATCAATGTGATGGCCCAAAGTAAAACTTTAATGAGAGGCCTTATGATTTTATATGAAAAACAAAAAAAAAGTCTTATATTGTATATAATGTCTTGAAGTCTTTTTTCTTCTTTTTTTTTAGTTTTTGTATACAAAGTTGTTATAATTCTCAGACCGTCGATACCATACACCTATTGAAATAGTTTTCGCGAAAATAAGTTATTCATAGATTTTTCAAAAATAAATTAATATATATATTGCGTAAATATATTAGATCATATTTCTTTGTTGTAGAAGGTACGCACCTTGTTTTCATGATTTCAAATATCTTTAAAGAAGTATACCTATAGAGAAATTTAGATTGACGAATGATGATATAGGATAAATTAAAATACTCTTTCTGACCCAATTTATGTGACACTTTTTGCTTTTCAAGATTCAAACATTTGATTGTATGCTTATATAGAATCATTATAATTTTACAATAAAATTATTTATTATCAAAAAAATAACTCGTTTGACTCTAGAAATTCAAACACAATCACATAATTTGAGATTAAAAAATATAATATATACACATGTTATAAAATTTTTGGGGTCCCAAAATTTGGGGCCTAAAGCCGCAGCTTTAGCTGCTTTATGTTCAGCCGGTCCTGATGAGAAACTATAAAAATAATTGCATATCATTTTAAAGATCTACGGTTAATTTTTGGAAATTATAATAAAGTCACCAATACGAGCAAAAATTGAAGGATTGCCTGTTAAAATTATTAAATTCCTAAATATGTAGATTATATTGCATGGATTATTGTAACATACTAAACTACCTAAGCTATACAGACAATAAGTATTATACGTGAACTAATATAAAAAAATATTAAAAACTAATAGTAAATTACAAGCAAAATTGATGTTTACCTTGATATTTTGTAGCGGAAGTAGATGATTTTGCCACCAAAAGAATCTGCCCCATGTCTGCTTTAAATCTCTTTGAATCAAAGTGTGATTTCACAAACTAGATGCTTATTTTAGTGTTTTGTTCTTGATTTCAATTCGTTGTACTCAAGAAATTTTAATTTCCTACCCATCTATCTGAAGAAGAAAAAAGAAATATATATGGGGAATTTAGGCGGTAGAACAGGTATTTAGTAATTGTTCCCCCCTTTTTCAAATTCATAATTTTACTCCCCATTATCTTCTTTTTACAGATAAAAGGAAAAAAAAAATGATCGGATTGGGTTGGGTCGGGTCACATGGGCGACCCATCATCCATAAAATCCAACATCTCCCTCTTCGCACATGGTAGACAAGACTTGAACCAGTACAATATCAACAAGTCACCAATTCAAATAGTTCGTGCGATCTGTGAGCATCACGAGCTTTACCTATAAGGTTTTACAAGCTACATATAGGAATCCAATCAAATGTGGAAGGAATTCTCTACTAATATGAGGATACTAATACTCACAATACCCCAAACTTCTTTCACTACTTCAGTAGTTACTTATCCAATCCCTCATCCTTTTAAAGAGGTGAACTCGAGTTCATGATTAACTTTATATACACAATTACGCTCGACACTTATATGGTTAGTGTAACAGTTGACTTGTGTAGACAAGTTAAAATGTTTATTTTAATCGTCTTTTCTTCCTACTCGAATCTATCTGTTTCAATCAACTTCTTTTCTGGTCATGCACCGCATTGCCGAATCTCTCATGGCTATTAGTAACATGCTAAAGTAGCAACATCGACCGAAACTTCAAGAAATAGTTAAAAGTCTAAGGGTATTTCAATGAAAAGTCAAAATAACTTTGAGGGTCTTACACAATGAAGAAGCAGGGATTCATCCTTCTATTAACTCATTGGTCGCTAAGCACACGTGGTTTGAAACACGTGCTACAATGTTCTTACCTTATATTGGTGCGTGTGTCTCATTCTTCTAGCCATTCAACATCATACAGATCTAAATCTAGACACCTCTAAATGTCTAACCTGAGTTTCTTTCTTTAATAATCCTCAAATCCATATTCTTAGAGAAACTCACATTTGGCTTTACAAGTAAGTCATTATCTTATGGTGGAACTTTTCTCTTCACTTTCCTCGACGTAAGAGGCGATTGCTCATGTAAGAGAGTCAATCTCACGACTTGTTCGACACACTATATTAATAAAACACATTTTCACATGCATATGAGATTGAACATAAATTCAAGATTCTTATATTGATAATAATTACAATCAAGTCATCTACAATACATAAACATAATCATATCCTACGTAATCTTAGAGCCATAACATGTTTACCAAACAAGTCTCTAGATATCGCCTTAGTAGAGGGATCAACTATCATTTCTCGTCTAGAAATGTATTGTAAATTTATTTCTCCACTTGCTACTATGTCTCTTACAAAGTTATACTTAATATCAATGTGCTTGGTCTTGCTGTGATATTTAGGATCCTTCATATATGCGATAACCGCTTGACTGTCATGACATAAAATCATGGGACCCTTAGAATTCTTGCAATGTTCAAATGCTCAAAGAATCTCTTCAACCAAACAGCTACTTGAACTGCAGATGCTCAAGCCACAAATTCGGATTCCATAGTTGTCAGGATTGTGCAAGTTTGTTTCTTAATTTTCCATAAAATTGCACCACCATTTAGTAAGTAGGCATAACCGGAGGTTGATTTTCTATCATACCGATCACCAGTTGAATCAGCATCTGTATAACCTCTTATGGATAAATCGAATCCACTATAGCATACTAAATAATTAGCGGTTCCCTTCCGGTATCGAAAAAATCTCTTTACTACTTTCCAATGATCTCTTCCAAGATTGGATTGATACCTGCTAACCAGACCTACGGCATAACAAATATCTGGATGAGTACATATCATAGCGTACATCAAGCTCCTAACTGACTATAATATGGTACTCGAGACATGTCTTCTTTTTATTTTTTAGTTTTTGGACATATTTCAAGGCTTAAAGTTTCACCTTTTACTATAGGAGTATCCATGAATTTGCAACTATTCATTTGAAAACGTTCCAAAATTTTGATTATGTATGTTTCTTGAGATAGATTCAAAATTTTCTTGGAACAGTCTCTTTGAATTTTAACACCCAATATATAGTCTGCTTCACCCATATCTTTCATGTTAAATGACTTTGAAAGTTCTGACTTAACAGTTTTTACATACTCCAAATTATTTCCATCTAATAAAATATCATCCACATAAAGCGAAAGAATCACAAACATTTCACTAGACTTTTTCACATAGATGCAATGGTCTTTATCGATCATGGTGAAATCAAATGAATTCACTTCCTTATGAAATCTCAGGTACCACTGCCTTAAAGACTGCATTAGGCCATATATTGATCTGTTTAATTTACAAACCTTCTTTTCTTGGCCTTTAACTACAAAACCTATAGGTTATTCCATGAAGATTTCCTCATTTAGTTCTCTATTGAGAAAATTGGTCTTTATGTCCTTTTGGTGTAATTCTAAATCTAAACGTGTAACTATAGCTAAAAGAAATCGAATTGAGGTAAATTTCACAACTAGTGAAAAATTTTCCTCATAATCTATTCCAGCTTCTTGAGTAAAACCTTTTGCCACCAATCATGCTTTGTGCCTTTCTATTGACCCATCTGATTTGCGTTTAACTTTGAGAATCTACTTGTTCACAATAGCTTTACGCCCAAAAAAAGGTCAACTAGATCCCAGATTTTATTGGTTTTCATGGACTCTAATTCTTCTTTTATTACTTTTGTCCATTCATCTTTCTCAGGACTCGATAAAGCCCCATTCACAGAATTAAGTTCATCCAATTCTGGGGGAGATACCAAGAAAACATAATCCTCGATCTCATAAGATCATTTAGGTACACCTTTTCTAGTACTCTTATGTAATTGAAGTTCACATTCCTCAATAGGATTGTGGGATTCACGACTCCCACTTGGACTAAGAATTATTTCTTGATCTATTGCATTATAAAGTATGTCCGACAACATTATTTGATCATCTAAATTCAATATTTCGTAAAGAAGCTCATTTTTCTTCATTTCACCCTTTTTAAAAAAAAATCATTTTTCAGGAATGTGACATCTCATGATTCAATCTTAGTAGTACTTCCATCTTCCAATTCACCAATGAATACATACCCTTTGGAGTGTTCTGAGTATCTTATAAAGATTCATTTCTTTCCTTTTGGACTTAGTTTTCGAAACTTACCAAAACGGTCTTTAATAGATGCAGCACAACCCCAAGGTCATAGATCATTAAAGTTAGGTTTATTACCAGTCCATAGCTCGTAAGGAGTAGAAGATATTAATTTAGGAGTCACTTTATTCAATATGTAGGTCGCAGCTAATAATGCATCTCCCCAGAAAGTGACTGGTAAATTTATCTGCGCTATCATGGACCTTGTCATATCCAACAATGTTCTATTCCTTCTTTTGGCTACACTATTTTGTTGAGGTATATAAGGAGTAGTTAATTGTCTGATAATGCTTTTTTCAATAAGCAGTTCTTTAAACTGTTTTGACAAATATTCACCACCTCTATCGGTTCTTAATGCCTTTATACGTTTGTTTAATTGATTCTCAACTTTATTCATATCTTTTGAAATATTCAAGTGCTTCGGATTTATGTGATATCAAATAGACATAACCAAAGCACATGAAATCGTCAATAAATGTAATGAAATATGAAGCACCAGTCCTTACCCTCACCTTCACATTCATTGGACCACAAATATCAGAATGGATTAATTGCAATGAGAATTCGGCTCTTTTAGCCTTCCTAAATGGTTTACGTGTAATCTTTTTGGCAAGACAATTTTGAGAAATTGGCATCTCAATTTTGGAGAAAGAACCTAAATGTCCTTCCTTTGCCAATCTATTCATTCGATCCTGCCCTATGTGACCCAATCTAGTATGCCATGTAAGCATATCAACATCATTATTACTTGAATAACATAACCTTACACATGCAACGATCAACATAATAGTCATAAGTTGAAGGATTACAATCTAAAATAATAAAGTGATCATAACGATATCCAAAGCCATAAAAAATATTATCTAGAGTAATTCTTATACAATTACGACTTAAAAACAAATGAAAACCCATATTTAAAAGAACAGACACAGACACTAAGTTTCGTCAAATTTCTGGAGGATATAGGACGTCATGCAACTTAGAGACCGGCCTCCACTCAAATCTACTTTGTAAGTGCCAATCCTTTTTACTTCAAGTCTTGCATTATTTCCTACATTGATCCACCTTGATCCAGGTGAAACTCAGCGGAACTCCACAAATATTTCTTGATCTCGACTCATATGGTCGGTGGATCCTAAGTCTACAATCCACATAGGATAAGATTCAGTTAATAAAATAGTGCTAGAAATATATGTAGCACTTAGAGTTGTATTTAGTAATGCTACCTTTTTCTGGTCAGGGCATTCACGAGAAAAATGCCCCAGAACTTGGCAATTGTAGCACTTCATCTTACTCTTGTCTTTCTTCTTGAAAAATCGTTTTCTCTTCTTCTAATTTGGCTTATTTTTTTTCTTGGAGGGTCCTTCTTTGGTATCTTTACTCTTCCCGTTCTATTTCCACTTCTTCTTACGCTTGAATCCTGAATAGTTCTTACCACTTGATTCTTCCATAAAGGCATTAGAAGAAGCTTTAGCAGCACCAAGCCGCTCATCTTTAAGTTCAACATGACCGGCAACATCAGAAAAAGTTTTAATGTTTAATTGTGGGTTAAGTTGACCTTCAAATTTTCCCAACTGTTGAGAAGTGATTAGATTACTGCTTGAAAATGCTGCTCATCTGAAAGAATGTGACCAACACTTTTGAGTTAAGATATCATATTCGACATCACCCTAAGGTGTTGTTTGATGTTTTGATCATAACACTTCTTGTAAGTGTCAAACTTGATAGCCAGCTATCTGATGTGGGTGATAGAATAACCCCCATATGTTCCTCGCAAGTGTGTCCAGATGGAATTGGTAGTAGGAAATTCCTCATACTCATGTATGACGTCACCAATCACAGAACTTACATTGATTCCACTGCAATGGAATCAACCTTTTTCTAAGCCTTATAAGCTTCAAGGTGTCTTCTATGTTGTGCAGTGTTACCCTCTTTTGGTAGACATATGACATGGTTAATACCTTCAAGAGTATTTTTCTCTTCCAGCACTTAGCACATTTTACGACTCCAAATGTCGTAATTGTCACTATTTAGTTTTTCTCCTTTGTTCAAGTCGGCAATTATGCTTTTCGAACCATGTTTGTTATTTAGATACAATCACACAAGTATTTTATCAATTATGCATGGAAGTTACACATTCAAGCAAATTATTTCACATAAAGGTTTCATGTTTAGTGTATAGTCGAAAGACCACTTAAGAATTCAATCATCTTCTATGAACTAAACATTTGACCAAAATTAGAAGTTAATTTCTTAATGTGTATGAGAATGATAGCTTTTAATTAATTCATTTTAAACTCAAATAAATGAATGAAATTCATATAAAAGGAGATAAATAACTTAATATTTATATAATATAAAGTTAATAAATAACTTCATGTTACAAGTCAATCTAAAGATAAAAGTCATTCCACAAATATTCTAGACGACTTATATATACCCAAAAGGGCTCGCTAGGCCAAATCTCATGGTAATATCAATTAATCTATCGCCCCAAGGATCACGGAGAAAATTTGATAAAATAGATAATGCTTCCCAATCCGAGATTTCTACATAGTTTTCTAGTTCTTCACATTTTAATTCAAACAAATGAATAAAACTAGCAACTATAATACTAGGTGACATCTTAAAAGACTTGAAATCTTATAGTTTCTTCTCTCTTTCCCTTCGTATAGCTCTTTCATTCCATAATGTATGTTGCGTCTCCTTGGGGACACCATTTAGTATGATCTCACAACCTCGAAAACATGCTTTTCGATGACGTTCTCTTCTACTTTGTCTCTTTGCTCAACATCCAGAACTCCCACTTGAAGTGATTAGAGTTTGTCCCCGTTCAGCCATTTCTGAATTAGGAACCAAGAAATAATAAGAATAGATTAACCACTCAATGTGAAACTTATGTCACAATTTATTGTAGAAGACAAAATTTATTTATGAATATTTAGGAACTAATTTAGACAGGGGTTATATCAAGTCTAATTTATACACTCATTTAATAAATTGTAACATCCCGAGTCTGTACCTTGGACGCTATACGGTGATTATAATCCCAAAGGACCACAAGCTAACCCATGACTGGTACCTACTACAATAACTGAATAACAATACTGAAAAATGCGGAATTTAGGCAGAAATAGCCATAAGGTTCAAAACTAAAAATTAATTACTGAATACTGAAACCAATACTGTAAACTAAACATCTGTTTGAAAAATACTCTTCGTCTAAAAAGCCTCTACTATCTGAACATGAAGTTGCTGGGACAAGTCCCCAGCTATCTCTGACTACTGAAATAAATTGAGTACTGAAATACTGGAATAATAAATCTTTCCTCGAATAATGAGGACTCACTACTAGTCTGCTGCTGATGGATCGGGTTGCTAAGTATGATCAGGAGCCCGTGCATTTGAACCTATGATATAAGACATCATAGCGCAAAAGAAAGGTATGCATCAGTACTTTGAATGTACTGGTATGCTAAGTGAGGTAGGCTGAGATGCATGGGTTCATATGCATGAATAATACTGACTGAATAACATGAGTATAACTGAATGAGAGTACATGTATGAATACGTAAATTGTAACTGAGGTCGTGATAACACTGGATACTGAGTTCTGAATTACTAATATCTGAGTTTACTGTTACTGTAATACTATTAACTGAGTAACTGTATCTAACAACCCTGATTCTTGTGGAAACTACTCTGAGTTTCGTATTGAACTGAGTGACTGTGTCTGACAGTCCTAATTTCTATAGAACTAAACTGAGTTCTATTCTGATGACTGAAACTGAGACTGTGGGAGGTAATCATCTAATCGACATGCTACTTTCTGAATGGATTGGGGATCAACCTATAACCCAGTTAGAAGGGTGTCAGTACCGTGCCACGGGTAAAGACAAGATGAGTCACCCTTATCTGGTAGGTGCTCTGAATGAGAATGGTGGTACCCTCAACTGGCAGGTAAGATACCTCATCAACCCTTAACTATCAGGTTGATGTCTCAACCTACAATGGCTACGTAGTTATGGAACACAAAGACTTTTTCTAAGGATCATACCCTCTACTGGCAGGTGAGTCCCCATCCTTGGGTTTACTCGGTGCTGAATCCTACTCCCAACTGGATAGACACTGGACTGAGTTCTAAACTGTACTAGGATAGACTGAACTGTTACTGAACGTTCTGTCTAACTGAACTGAATTGAACTGAGTTCACTGAATTCTAAACTGATTACTAACTGAGTTCTGAAGTACTGATCATGATATGACTGGCACTATTCTGTAACTAACACTGGCTCTAAGTATACAACTAAATTATCGGGTATTAGATACCCCCAGGACTCGATAGCATATAATTACAAGACATAGCATTATCTTGAAACATGATAACTAAATACTTAATCACCATTCATTCATTGGGGCATTTTGACATACACTTGCATGACATGAAGTGGTATATATGCTAACATGATATAATTTCACTATTCAACTCACATGTACAATTCATCAAACACTTGGAGGGCATAGTATATGCACATAATACTAATCAACATGTGCGCAACACAATTTCAAATACCAAATTCACAATTTGGAGGCTTTAGCATGATTTCACATGATACTACACACATGTTTAATAACTTCACATCAATCTTGCAACTAATCATGGATTAGGAACCCCATTAACATATTAGTCATGAACACAATCACATTAAATCATGAATTTTATCAAATCCATAAACTTGAATTTTGAAAAGGGTTCTTAAACTCTAAGGGTGGAAGGAAACCCTTGGATGAACACTTAACATACCTTAACAATTAAATTTTGAAAAATTGGTGGTAAGTTCTTAAGCCCTGAATTAAATTTAAAATCTCCTAGGGTTTGTTCTTGAGAGCAACTTGTGAAGAATGAATAGTTTTTTCTCTTAGAAGGGTTTAATTTTGTGTTTTGAGGCTAATAGACATGGGAAAAAAACCCTAATACCCCTAAGAATGAGGCCTTTTTAATGACTGAAAACTAAACTATTGACGTGCAGACTGACGTGCCGCGTCGAGTCCACGTTGGTGCACTAGAATTTGCACTAGGAGCTTGGGAAAAATACTCATCGACACGATGGGCGACGCGGCGCATCGAGATCGCATCGATCCACTGGTTTGAGCTTTCAAATGTGTTTCAAATGAAGTTCAAAAGATTTAAAACATGTCCGAGAATTTCTAATGACATTCCTGATCATGATTCAACCTAAAAATCATCACTTTAAGGTCATGAGGTTCGTGAGAATGGATCACCAATTTATGAAGGCTAAAAAAAAACTTTAACTCTGAATACTTTGCTGAATTTTCTAAGTCTGGGACCCCTTAATAAGTTTTAAAGGACCTAGTTAAGCTTAGAATTTTGTAGGGTCTTACAATTTCTCCCACTTGGGAATATTCATCTTCAAATGAGACTGACTAAGTTGGGAATACTGATAGACTGAATTTAGATACTGGACATGCACAACTGCAATTTGATTTCATAATTGACACTACTGATATGCTGAAATTTCATACTGAACATGCATATCTGATGCATGAGTACATAGTTGAACATGATTCATGAATGCATGACTGAGATTGCTAATAAGCTGAGTTTCTCATGATGAACATGCATATCTGATACATGAAGTCACAGCTGAATATGCAATGGTAACTGATACCAAGTTTATAAAGAAAATCTGAGCATGAAGCTGAGTAAGTTTCAAGGAAAAACTATTACCTTAGGCCGAGTCTGAGTTGGCGGAAAAGAGGTGAGGATACTTAGTTCGCATATTTGCTTCTGCTTACCAAGCAGCTCCCTCAATGGAATGATTCCACCAAAGAACTTTGACTAGAGGGACCTTTTTGTTCCTCAGTCTGCGAATCTAAAAATCAAAGATTTCGACTGGAATCTCCTCATAAGAGAGGCTATTTTGAATGTCTTTACTCCCTACAGGGATTACAACTGCTGGGTCACCTATGGATTTCTTTAGCAAGGAGACCTGGAACATTGAATGGACTGAAGCTAAGTCTGAAGACAACTCAAGCTTGTAAGCTACCTTTTCGAAATGGCTGAGAATTCAGTAAGGACCTACATATCGGGGACTGAGCTTTCCTTTCTTGCCAAACCTCTTCACTCCTTTCATAGGAGAGATTTTTAAATACACATAATCACCAATCTCAAACTTGAGATCCTTTCTCCAAACATCTACATACGATTTTTTTTGGCTCTGAGCTGTCTTAAGCCTTTCTCTAATCAACTGAAACTTCTCTAAGGCATCAAACACTAAATATTGCCCTACTACTGTTACCTCTCCCACTTCAAACCAACCAATGGGAGATCTATATATCCTCCTATAGAGTGCCTCAAATGGATCCATTTGAATACTGGAATGATAGCTGTTGTTATATTCAAATTCAATCAAAGGTAAGTGGTCATCCCAACAACCTTTAAAGTCTATCGCACACGCTCGCAACATATCCTCTAAAGTCTGAATGGTCCTTTCTGCTTGACCATCTGTATGAGGGTAGAAAGTTGTACTAAGGTAAACTTGGGTACCAAGACCTATCTGAAATGCCTTCCAGAATGGAGAGGTAAACTGCGTACCTCTATCTAAGATAATAGAGAACAAAACTTTGTGTAACCTAACCAACTTTCTGACATAGGGCTTGGCATAGTCCTCGGCTGAATAAGAGGTATGAACTGGTAGGACATAAATTAATTTTGTCATCCTTTCTATAATGACCCAAACTGAATTATGATGACGATGAGTACGAGGCAAACCCGTTACAAAATCTATTTTCACTTTTTCCCACTTCCAAGTAGGAATACTGAATTCCTGCATAGGCCCACTAGGCTTCTGATGCTCAATCTTAACCTACTGATATGTTGATCACTTGGCTATAAACTCTGCAATGTATCTCTTCATCCCACTCCACCAATTGATCTCCTACAAATCACGATACATCTTAGTAGCCCCTAGATGAATAGAGTAACGCGTATACGCTTCTGCAAGAATCTGCTGTCTTAGTTCATCTACACCTGGCACACATAGCCGACCCTGACAAGGCAAAACACCATTTTCTCCTTGGGAGAGAACCTCTATCTTCTAATCTCTAACTGATTCTTTCAAATTAACTAGGTTGGGATCCCTATCCTGCTTTTCCTTTACCTAAAACCAGAGATGATTCAGAACTACCCATATATTACCTTCTACTAAATTGAATATACGAACACTTAGTCGGGTAAGCTGATGAACTTCCTGAGCTAACTTCTTCTTACTACTTTCCACATGAGTAACACTACATATAGACATCCTACTAAGAGCATCAGCCACTACATTGGCCTTACTCGAATGATACAAGACGCTCATGTCATAGTCTTTCAATAACTCCAACCACCTTCTCTGATGGAGGTTTAGGTCTTTTTGAGAGAACACATACTGTAAGCTCTTATGGTCTGTGAACACATCAACTTGCACACCATACAAATAGTGCCTTCAAATCTTTAAGGTAAATACTATTGCTGCTAACTCAAGATCATAAGGACGATAGTTGTTTTCATGGGGTTTGAGATGCCTAGAGATGTAAGCTATGACCTTACCTATTTGCATCAAAACGCACCCCAAACCAACCCTGGAAGCATCAAAATATACCACAAATCCATTTGAACCATTTGGTAGAGTCAAAACTGGGGTTGTAGTGAGTCGAGTCTTTAACTCCTGAAAACTCTTCTCGCAAGAATCTGACCATAGAAATTTGACCTTCTCCTGAGTCAATCTGGACATAGGGGATGTAGTAGATGAAAATTCTTCAATAAACCATCGGTAATATCCAGCTAAACCCAATAAACTCTAGATATCTGATGGAGAGATAGGTTTGGGCCAATTTCTCACTGCTTCAATCTTTTGGGGATCAACTCTAATGCCTTTACCAGAAATGATATAGCCAAGAAAAGCTACTGACCTTAGCCAAAATTCACACTTATTGAATTTGGAAAACAATTGATGGTTTTTGAGAGTTCGTAACACTATGCTGAGATGGTCTGCATGATCATGCTCGCCGTGGGAGTAAACAAGGATATCATCCATGTAGACTATAACAAATAGGTCTAAGTACTGCTTGAACACGCGTTTTATCAAGTCTATGAAAGCTGTTGGGGCATTGGTAAGACCAAAGGACATGACTAAGAATTTGAAGTGACCATACCGAGTTCTGAAAGCTATTTTTTGAATGTCACATTACTCTGAGCTGATGATAGCCTGATTTGAAGTCTATCTTAGAAAAGTAACTGGCACCCTGAAGTTGGTCAAATAAGTCATTGATTCTGGGAAATGGATACTTGTCCTTGACCATGACTTTATTTAGCTGACGATAGTCTATACACTTTCTGAGAGAACTGTCTTTCTTATGAACGAATAGAACTGGTGTACCCTACGGGGACACACTGAGTTTGATGAATCCCTTATCTAGGAGATATTTCAACTATTTTTTTTATTTATTTTAGTTCTGCTGAAGCCATTCTGTATGGCAGAATAGAGATAGGCTGAGTATCTAGAAGAAGGTCTATTCAGAAGTCAATTTCCCTTTTGGGAGAAACTTCGAGAACATCTTTGAGAAATACGTCTAGGAATTCACATGCTACTGATACTGACTTAAGAGTAGGTGTTTCTGATCTAAAGTCCTGGACTCAAACGATATGGTAGACACATCCCTTAAATATCATTTTTCTTTTCCTAAGGTAGGAAACAAGATAACCCCTAAGTGCTGAACAATTCTATTTTGCAGTCGACTGAGGCATAGCAGGAATGAAGCCAATCCATGCCGAGAATGACATCAAAGTTGATCATCTCTAATTTGACCAAGTCTGCTGAAGTGACTTTCTGAGATACCATAATCAGATAGTTCCTGTATCTGGGCTATGATAGATTTACCTATTGGGGTAGAGACCGAGAAAGGCACTGCTAAAATTTTGGTACTGACTCTAAAGCCAACAGTTATATAGGGAGTAACAAAGTACAAATAAGCTCCTGGATCTAGCAAAGCATGAATAAGTAAATAATAAACTTGTATCGTACCAGTGACCACATCAGGAGAAATTTTCTGATCCTGTCGGGACTGAAGGGTATAGAGTCTATTTGGGCATTTCCCATTGGTAGCACTGGAAGTGGCACCCTGTTGATTCGGTCGATCGGACTAAGCTGAGGGACGGTTATGTTAACCCTAATAACCTGACTGGGGATAATCTCTGACTCTGTGACATGGCTTGCCACACTCAAAACACACATCACTGTCAGCCCTACAGATACCCTGGTGGTTTCTGCCACATTTCTAGAAAAGGTGATTGGTTCGGGCGCTGTTGACACTTCCCTGAGGCTTAGGGCCTGGCGACTTGTCTTTGTTGCCATCTCTAAATTTTAGTACTGGAGCACTGGCTAATGATAGAGATAGAACTGAGGATTTTAGGTGAAAGGTAAAACTAAGAACGATTCCCACCCTCTGACTTAGGCTGAGCTAAGTTAAAACTGCTTATTTTCGCTCTCTTATTCTCCCTATTCTTAGCCTCCTCTATCTTCTGAGCATGGACTATGAGCCTGGATATGTCCATCTATTTAATCAGAATTGTTGTTCTACACTCCCTGACCACACTACTAGAAACCCAAACACAAACTTACTCATCCTGGATCTGCTATCTATCACCACATGAGGAGCGTATCTAGCTAATTAAGTAAACTTAAGAGAATAATCTTTCACTGTCATGTTGCCATGCTTTAGATTAATAAATTCTAGAACCTTTGCTTCCTTCAACTCTAATAGGAAGAACCTATCCAGAAAAGCAGTGGCAAACTCCTTCCACTCTATGGGCCCTACATCTGCGACCTATTTTGCTTTCCACTAATTAAACCATGAGTGAGCCACATCCTGCAATTGATATGCAGCTAACTCGGCACTCTCACTAGTTGTCACCCTCATAATATCTGTAACTTTCTACAGCTGATCAAGAAATTCCTAAGGGTCCTCATCTGACTTAGACCTAGTAAAAAATGGAGGGTTCATTCGCGTAAAGTCTCGAATCTTGGCTGCAGCAGTATTGGCCACTGGGTTGGCCAGAATAATAGCTGGCCGTTTATTCTAGGCTACCACAAAATGAGCTAAAGTGGTGAAAACTGCTCTGAATTCAGCGTGGGAGACATGTTTGTCCAGAGGATCTGGTTGGATGGGCTGAGGTGCTGGCTAGTCTTCCATTTCTCTTCCCTTAGTCCTCTTTGGAGGTATATTCTGTAAATAGAAGAGAAACTTTAGATTAGGTTGAGAGTTTAACTAGAGCTCATGCTCACCTGTACGACATAAATACTGAAAGAAGGGGAACTTTTCCTAAAACATCTAATAGCCTCCTTTCCATAAGTGTGGCGCACTACACACCCATGCACAAGACTCTACTAGATGTGACTTTAAGACTTCCTAGGACTCTGTTGAACCTTAGGCTCTGATACCAAGTTTGTAATGCCCCGAGTCTTTATCCTGGATGCTACACGATGCTTATAATCCCGAAGGACCATAAGCTAACCCATGACTGGTACCTGCTGGAATAACTGAATAACAATACTGAAAAATATAGAATTTAGGTAAAAATATCCATAAGGTTAAAAATAAAAATCAATTACTGAATACTGAAACCAATACTGTAAACTAAACATTTATCTAAAAAATACTCTTCGTCTGAAAAGCCTCTACTGTTTGAAAGGGAGTTGAGGGGAAAAGTCCCTAACTAACTCCGACTACTGAAATAAACGAAGTACTAAAATACTAGAATAATAAATCTATCCCCGAACAATGAGGACTCACCACTAGTCTGCTGCTGATGGATCGGGCTGCTAAGTATGATCGGTAGCCCGTGCATCTGAACCTATGATATAAGACATCATAACACAAAAGAAAGGTATGCGTCAGTACTTTGAATATACTGGTATGCTAAGTAAGGTAGGCTGAGATGCATGGGTTCATAGGCATGAATAATGCTGACTGAATAACATGAGTTTAACTGAATGAGAGTACATGCATGAATACGTAAACTATAACTGAGGTCGTGATAACACTGGATACTGAGTTCTAAATTACTAATTTACTGATATTTGAGTTTACTATTACTGTAATACTGTTAACTGAGTGACTGTATCTAATAGCCCTGATTCTTGTGGAAACTACTCTGAGTTTCGTACTAAAATGAGTGACTATGTCTGACAGTCCTGATTTCTTTAGAACTAAACTGAATTCTATTCTGAAGACTAAAACTGAGACTGTGGGAGGTAATTATCTAACCGACATGCCTCTTTCTGAATGGATTGGGGTCTAACTTGTAAACCCAGTTAGAAGAGTATCAGTACCATGCCATGGGTAAAGACAAGTTGAGTCACCCTCATCTGGCAGGTGCTCTGAATGAGAATAGTGGTACCCTCAACTGGCAGATAGGACACCTCACCAACCCTCAACTGGTAGGTTGATGTCTTAACCTACGCTGGCTACGTAGTTCTGGAATATAAATACTGCTTCTATGGATCACACCTTCTACTGGCAGGTGAGTCCCCATTCTTGGGTTCACTTGGTGCTGAATCCTACTCCTAACTGCATAGATACTGGACTGAGTTCTAAACTATACTAGGTTGGATTAAACTATTATTGATAGTACTGTCTAACTGAACTAAACTAAACTGAGTTCACTGAATTCTGAATTGATTACTAACTGAGTTTTGAACTCATTTTTGAACCACTGATCGTGATATGACTGACACTAGTCTGAAACTGACACTGGCTCTAAGTATACAGCTAAATTGTCGGGTATTAGATACCCCCAAGACTCGATAGCATATAATTACACGGTATAACATAATCTTGAAACATGATAACTAAATACTTCTTCACCATTCATTTATTGGGGCATTTTTACAAACCATTGCATGCCATGAAGTGGTATACATGCTAACATGATATAATTTCACTATTCAACTCACATGTATAATTCATCAAACACTTGGAGGGCATAGTAAATGCACATAATATTAATCAACATGTGAGTAACACAATTTCAAATACCAAATTCACAATTTGGAGGCTTTAGCATGATTTCAATTGATACTACACACATGTTTAATAACTTCACATAAATCTTGCAACTAATAGTGGATTAGGAACCCCATTAACATACTAATCATGAACACAATCATATTAAATCATAAATTTCATCAAATCCATAAACTTGAATTTTGAAAAGGGTTCTAGAACTCCAAGGATGGAAGGGAACCCTTGGATGAACACTTAACATACCTTCATAATCAAATTCTGAAAGATTGATGGTAAGTTCTTGAGCCCTGAATTGAATTTAAAATCTCCTAGGATTTGTTCTTGAGAGCAACATGTGAAGAATGATTAGTTTTTTTTCTCTTAGAAGGGTTTAATTTTGTGTTTTGGGGCTGATAGATGCAGGAAAAAGACCCTAATACCCCTAAGGATGCGACCTTTTTAATGATTGAAAACTGAGCTATCGACGTGCAGACCGACGCTCTGAATCATTGGCATCGACGTAATGGCCAACGCACCGAATAGAGTCCGCATCGATTCACTAAAAATTGTACTAGGAGCTGGGAAAAAATACTCATCGACGCAATGGGCGATGCAGCGCATCGAGATCACGTCAATCCACTGGTTTGAGCTTTCAAATATGTTTCAAACGAAGTCCAAAAAATTTGAAATTTATCCGAGAATACCTACTGACATTCCTGATCAAAATTCAACCTAATAATCATCACTTTAAGGTCATGAGGATCGTGAATAAAGATCGCCAACTTATGAAGTCTAAAAATAATAATTTTAAGTCTGAATACTTAGCTGAATTTTCTAAGTCTGGGACCCCTTAACAAACTTTAAAGGACTAAGTTAAGCTTAGGATTTTGTGGGGTCTTACATAATTAAAACTAAAAGGCATATTTTTACATTATACAATTTCTCATTATACAGTGGTTGTGCTAGTGGAAAAACACCACATCTTTTATTAAAGCAATTATATAGCCTTTTTTTTATTATTATTATAAAAATAGGTGAAAGATAATTGAGCAACAGTATACACCCTTTTTGTATATGTACTACAATTAGTACTTGTACTGCATATGAGTACTATACAATAAAAAAGAAAAAAAATGGCTTATTTTCACGCAAGGGCTGAAGCTTAATTTTTCTTCACCAATTCTTAAGAAATAATACTTCTCTCATTAGAGAAGCAAAACTAAACAGTGCTGCATTTAACGAGATTGGCGGCACCTCTGATCGGATCAGCGACACGTCTGATCGGAGTAGTGACATATTTGACCAGATAAGCAGTGTATCTGGCCGAACTTGCAAAGTGTTTGACTGTATTAGCGGCGCGTCTAATCGGAGACAATATTCTTATAGGTATTGTTAATTTACGATCTTTTCAAAAGTTTTTGCACACTGAACTCGAGAAGTAACATTAAAACAGGGCATTTCAACTTAGTCTCTGATGCCATTTATAGTAAATTACGGAGCAAAATTGATGTTTACCTTGATATTTTGTAGCGGAAGTAGATGTCTTTTACACCAAAAGAATTTTTCTCAAGTTTGCTTTGAATATCTTGGAATTAAAGTGTGATTTCACAAACTAAATGTTTATTTTGGTGTTTTGTTCTTGATTTCAATTCGTTGTACTCAAGAAATTTTAATTTCCTACCCATCTATCTGAAGAAGAAAAAAGAAATATATATGGGGAATTTGAGCAGTAGAACAGATATTTAGTAATTGTTCTCCTTTTTTTTAAATTCATAATTTACTCCCCATTATCTTCTTCTTACAGATAATCAAAAGGAAAAAAGTGATCGGGTCGGGTCACATGGGCGACCCATAACCCGTAAAATCCAACAAAAATAATTTCATTTTAGAACGATTGAATAAATATTGGGCGAATCAAGAATGACTTAATATTCGCAAATCAATCATATATGATGGAATTATCTATCATTTGACTTTTTCAAACTTTGTTTGTGTTATACTTGTGACCCAAATTTTGTTGATCCAGCCCATAAAGTTTTGCAGTACGACCCATGTTTATGATTTTCAGTGGGGTCTGTGGTGTTAGCATAGGGATCGAGATGATAGGACCGATCCTGTAGCCCACCACTGATCCCGATGGGGGTGCGGGGGCTTCCCCCTTGTGGTATGGACCTTTATGTTTTTGGGCCTAGGACTTATTTGTATGCACGTATTATATAAGTGCATTTAGTGGGTTATTTTGGGTATTTAAAAATTAAGTCGTACTCCACATTAGACTCCTCTCCTTTCATAGTAAAGTTCCTCTGACTCTGGCCATGGTTTTTCCCGCAAGGGTTTTCACGTAAATCGTGTGTTCTTGTCTTTTCTTTTTGCTTGTGGTTTGCTTTATTCTGTCCAATCAAACTCACTAGAGGTTCGAGAAACAAAGAAAAGATGTGTATGAAGAAGTATTCATCAACAAGAAGGAGGAAAATGATTGAATAGAGAAATTTTTGAGTATCTGGGGATCTCAAATGTATCAATATGAATGGTGACTCATTATGGCGGTATTTTTTAAAACAAAAGAAGACTATGTAAACATTTACTTAAGATCATCTTGAGTATCTAATGTGAAAGGGAAGAAAGAATTGGAACCCCGGGGTGGCTCTACCCTTATAGAGAAAAGGCGACCCCGTCTTAGAAGTTAGACCCCTAAATTTGAGAGGCCTCATTTTCTTTTAGAAATGATAAATTATAAATTTTTCATTTTTCAAAAAATAGTAAATATTATATGTAGAAAAAATAAATTTAGAAAGACTTATTAGAAGAAATATGATATATCTAGAGTATCATGTCTCAAGAAAGATTGAATATATTGATTAGATTATTAATTAAAAAAATTATCAGAAAGAATAGATTATATAATTTTTAAAATACACTTTATTAAAAAATTTAATTTTTCTTAAAATCTTAGGGGTCGTTTGGTTGGAAACAAGTTATTCAAAGATTAATTATCACAAAATTATTAACAATATTAAAAATTTCAATATCAATTAAAAAATTCAATACTAATACATTATAACAATGGTAATATTTCATATTATTAGTACAGCAATGGCAACAACAACAACAAGAAGAAGAAGTCTTCTCTAAGAAATTGTTTCAGCAGTGTAAAATATTTTTTCAGGATTAAACAAGCACCTTTTTGATTAATTAGAGGATATTTAAAATTAAATAAGTATTCTCTAATTAATTAGATGATACATGAATCAAAAAAATAATTATAAAATCAACAAGTTAAACTAGAAGATTTGGTTAAACAAATCAAAATCAAAAGCTAGGCAAAGGATGAGGAGAAAAAGGTTGGGAGGAGAAGAGAAAGAATAAGAAAGCATAATGTTGAGTGTATATCAATTAAATAAAAATGAAAAGATCTACGTGTTAGTTATATTCCCCTATTTTAAGACCTTTTAGGCTATATCTATATATAGAAAAGTGAGGCAGTGAAACAAAGGGTAACAATAAAAATTAATCAAAGATTTTGTGGCTTTGAAAAAGACCATGTGATTTTTGGCCATCAAGTAAATGTAAATGTAACACCCCGTATTCAAGTACGTGTATTGGTCTTATTTATGTGAAATTAATTTTTTTTATGTTATTTATACCAGAATTTGCCCGTCGATGGTTCCATGCGAAGGTTATTGAATAAGATTTCCAACGATATAAAGATTTCCAAAAATAGATAGGTTTCGGATATAATCGAGTACGTTCTAAACTATAAAACGGTGGCCGGGATATTTGGGAATAGTAAATGTGCAGGAAAATTTCCTGCACACAAACTACTGAGGCCAGCCGAATTTTTGGGTCAATTTCAAACGATCATAAATCCCTTAATATAATGAACTGGGAGAGATGCAACCTATGAAAAGAAATATCTTTGAGTCTTCTTTCCAATGCAATTGGTTTCATCCAAATGCAACGTCTGAGTAAGGAGTTATACTCGTTTTACTTCAGCCTATCAAAACAGATTTTTAGGGTCAACTTCAAACGACCATAACTCCTTGTACAGGACGAACTGGGTGACCTACTTTATATGAAAT
>NC_061122.1:23827121-23916186 GCF_002878395.1 Capsicum annuum | reverse complement strand
GAAAGATATTTAGAAATATCAAGCTTGGAAAAGGGAAAAATTCTCTTGCTCGCATAACGTTGCTGAGCAGTATGGACAATGATGTTATGAGAGAATTTCAAAAGTATGATGATGCTAAGGACATGTGGTCTGCATTAAAAAAAGTTTGGTCATACTTCAGTGGCTAAGTTAAGGGCTCTTACTATAAAGTTTGATACTTATAAGAGACGCCCTGATCATACTATGCGAAAGCATCTTAGCCATATTTCAAACATGGTGAATGAACTTAAAGATGTTAGTCATGTGTTGATCGAAGAGCAGCAACTCCAAGCTATGATTCGTTCCCTGCCCCAAAGCTGAAAAAATATGAAAATGCAATTAACCCATAATGTTAACATAAAAACTATGGAAGATGCTAAGTGTAATTTAGAACTCGAGGAAGAGCGCCTTGGAGTAGACAATGTTGCTACAAATGCGTATATGACTAGTTCAGATCCTAAGTATGGATATGATAACAAATCCAAGCGTGGTAAATTTTCTCAAAAGAGGGGAAAAGAAAATGTCTCAAAGAAGCCTAAGAATAATCAACAAGGAGAGTAAAATATTTCTGCTCTAAAGAAAATAGAAGGGCGAACATGGCTAAGCATAAGTGCTACAACTGTGAGAACAAGGGAGACTTTGCTCGTGATTGCCCTGAGCCTAAAAAGGTACGCGACCTTATTAATAATTTACATAGTGATGTAAATGTTTCTTGTTTCGCTTTTTTAGCTGAATCATTTTCTATGTGGATTGTAGACTCAATAACCACTAAGCACATAGTAGTGAATAAAGATATTTCCATAGATTTTTGATGAATTCCGTAAGGATCTAAATGGGTGTACGTAGGAAATTACTCTTAAAAGGTGGTCAAAGGGATAGATACCTGCAAACTGGAAGTATTTGGTGACCGAACTCTATATCTACATGATGTACTATTTACCTAAATAAAATGTCAAAATATAGTCTCTGTTGGAATGTTGCCTAAGTTAGAATTTGATTTTTTCTTTCATGAATATGGTATGAATTTGACTTTGAGCAAGGTAAAATAAGGGACTGGTTATTTTTATGATCGATTTTTTATATTGGATGTTATTCAAAATACTAATAATAATATTAGTTTTTCCTTATTTACGTCAACTTCTAATTATGAGAATGATGTAAATTTATGCCATGCTAGGCTTGGCCACATTGCTCAACAAAGAATACATTACTTAGCTAAAGAAGGTCTACTTGGCGCAATAGATAAAGTAGAATTATCTACTTGTGAATAGTGCCTAGATAGAAAAATTGCACAAATGCTATTTGAGAAAGGAAAAAGAGTTGATACTCCATTGCAATTAATTCATTCCGACACCTGTGATCCAAATGAATGTAAGGACAAGACAAAGTGCTATTTACTTCATCACTTTTATTGATGATTTTACTCGATTTGGTTATGTATATTTGATTTATCACAAATCTGAAGCTTTGAGTTACTTCATTAATTTGTGAACTTAGTTAAGAATCAATTGGATAAAAAAATTAAATCTCTAAGAACCGATCGAGGTAGAGATTATTTGTCTGATGAGTTTAAACAATCGTGTGATGAAAACTAAATTTAAAGATAATTAACTACTCCTTACACTCCACAAAAAATGGTGTTGCAGAACGGCGAAATAGAACCTTGTTAGAAATGGTTAGGTCAATGATAGTGCAATCAAAATCATCTATCACCTATTGGGGGTAATGTGTTGCTCACTACTGCATTTGAACTTAATCGTGTCCCTTCAAAATCAATTACAACTATGCCATATGAGTTATAGACTAAATGAAATCCCAATTTGAATATTTTAAATCCTTGGGGTTGTGCTATTTTTATTCATAACCCTTCTTCCCAATATGAAAAATTAGGTTCAAGGGGAAAGAAGTGTATCTTTATAAGATACTCTGAACAATCTAAGGGTTATGTTTTCATAGGCTAACAAGATAGTGACACTGTAACTGAAATTGAGTCACATGAGGTTACATTCATAGAGAATGATTTTCCTAAGTATGGATAGATAGGTCAAGACTTATATCTTTATGAAACTACGGTCCAGACTGCTTTCGCTATTGATATTTCAATAGATTTGAGTAGAATTCATGTTGATGATAATGGATCGGTTTCTATTTCCAGAAGTCTTGGTGAATTGCTGGTCTAAGTGAGAGTAAATTAATAATTGATAAATAGATTTATAAATATCAACCTTGATGAACAAGTCGTCCATAAATTCTTTGTTGTCGATTTGAGATCGAAGGGAAAGTATTATAGTTACTCCGGATGATCAAGATCCAAAAAATATAAATGAGGCCCTTTTATGCCCCGCTAAATAAAACTGATTAAAATCAATGAAGGAGGAGATGGAGCCAATGAAATCTAACCAAGTGTGGGAATCCGTTGATCTACGTGAAGGCCAAGAAACCATTGGAAATAAATGGATTATCAAAATCAAGCGTAAGACAGATTGTAGTTCCAAAAGATTTGAAGCTTGCCTAGTAGCTAAGGGGTACACATAACAGGGAGGAATTGATTATGAAGAAACTTTTTCACTTGTTGTATGCTTTACTTCAATAAGATTAATTTTGTTTATGTTGGATCTCGATTGCACCAAATGGATGTGAAAACTGCATTTCTCAATGGAGAACTAGAAAAAGAAATCAATATGAAACAACCTTTAGGTTTCATGAAAAAAGGAAAAGAAAATAAAGTATGTCGACTTCAAAGGTCGATTTATGGCCTTAAACAATCTTCTAGGCGATTGTGCTTACGTTTTCATAATGCGATAATATCGTATGATTTCATTATGATTCATGAAGATCATTGTGTATACGTCAAAAGATCAAAAGATAAGTTTGTGATTTTATCATTGTATGTAGATGACATACTTATAGTTGCAAGTGACGTCGAATATGTAAAAGAAATAAAAGAGTGATTATCATCTACTTTTGAGATGAAAGATATGGGTGAAGCGTCATATATTCTTGGAGTTAAGATTTCAAGAGATCGTTCGAAGAAATTGTTGTTTATTTTTCAAGAACCATACATTAAGAAAGTTATTGAACACTTTAATGTGCAAGATTTCAAACCCATAAACATTCCAATTTCTAAAAGTGAAGCTTTAAACCAAAGGATGTGCCCTCAGATTCCACAAGAGAAGGAACAAATGAGAAAGGTTCCTTATGCTAATGCATTCGGAAGTCTAATGTATGATATAATGTGTACTAGACCTGATATCTGTTATTGTCATTGGACTAGTTAGTTGATATCAATCCGACCCAGGACCACAACATTGGAAAACAGTTAAAAGAATATTGAGGTATCTCAAAGACACAATCGATTATTCCTTATGTTATCAAGGAAATGATCTGTAACTTAAAGGCTACATTGATGTTGATTGGGGAGGAGATTTAAATGAGATAAATTCCACCTATGGATATGCATTCTTGTTTAACAGTTGTGCCATATCATGGAGTAGCAAGAAGCAGTCATGTATAGCTTTATATATGATGAAATCTGAATTTCTAGCGCTTTCATCTATTGTACAAGAAGTTGTTTGGCGTAAATATTTTTTGATACACTTGGGTGTGTATAATAATGTTGTTGAACCTGTCACAATCAATTGTGATAGTCAAACTGCAATAGCTTACACAAAAGATCCAAAATACAATGAAAAGACGAAATATATTGACATAAAGTATAATTTTATGAGAGATATGATTGTGCAAAAGAAAGTGAATGTGAAATAAATATATATGCATCAAATGATAGAACATTCCTTAACAAAACCCATAGCATATGATGATTTTGAAAGACATGTAAAGTCATTGGGTTTATGTAGATGCTGATATATTATTTTTTCTTAATTTTTCCAATCATGTTCATGTAAATTCACATTATTAAGGCTAATGTTGATTAATGCCTAATTTTTCTTCTTGTTGGTTCATACACATACATATATACATACGTATATATATATGTATGTATGTATAGATATGTATGTATATATATATATATATGTATGTGTGTATATATATATATATTATTTTTATATGATGTAGATAAATTTTTTGAGGATAAAAATGTATGTCAAACAGACAAAAAGATTGGCCTATTTACACAGACAATCGCCTCTATTGTTAAAGTGACAAGTAGTAGAAATGAGACAGTTATAAACTTATTATTGTCAGACGTGGTGAAAAATGAAAGATGGAAGTTTATAATTTGAATGTAATTTGTTAGATTGTGTTTAATCATATATGATTAAAATGAGTCTGTTTCTAATGCCAGATGTGAGTTCTGAAGAAATTCCAGATATGAGTTCTAAAGAATAAAATAATTGAGTAGATTTGTGAACTCAAAGTTATTCATGAGTTGTCTGAACTATCATCTACACTGTTTTAACTTTATAAAAGACATACGCTCCATGAGAAAGGAGTCAATATTGTGATACATGTTCATACCATGTATGCATAAAGTGACCCATAAGGGCGGTATAAGTTTAGTCTCTACTTACTATCGTGTGAAGCCCTAAATATTATAAGTAATTTGTCACATTATACTCTCATGACTTTAATCAGTTTCTTGAGATTCAATTTGGTGTTTCCTATCTTAGTATGTTGCCAAAAGATCGTGTTTGATTCTGTTTGACGGGATATTCCTAGAAAAGCATATCATGTTGAGATTAAGAAAATCATAAGATAAGGAAGACCATTGGATATTATCATATTAACTGTGTTCATCGACGTCTTTTATGCTTGTCTTTGAGAAAGTACATAATGATGAACTCAAAATTAAGAAAAAGAAATGATGAGAAATATGAATGTGATATATGATTAGAGCTGTCAAAATGGGCTGGCCCAACCTAACCCAGACCAACCCTAGCGGGTTAGAGAATTAAATGGGTTAGGACGGGCTATCTTTTTTAACTAAATAGCCTTTAAAATAGCTATCCAACTCAACCCTAAGCGGGCCGCAGGTTGGGACAGGTTGACCCATAAAAAAAATAAAAGCAATCCGAAATATGATAAACAAAAATATTATAGGTACTAGACTATCACCAACTTTATGGTTTCACTTTAATATGTCACCTACTAGTTTTTATCATGTTATAGGCATCTTATTAATACCTTTAAGGGTCGTTAGGTTGGGAAAGAGTTATCTCGGGATAATTAATCTTGAAATTAGTTATTCTATCATGTATACAGATAATTTATCTCATCACTATGTGTAAATGGCGCGATAAATAATGTCGGTACTAACTAATACCTCACACCAAACATGGGATACAATAGTCCTTGATTTTATCTCGAACTATTTATCCCTTATACCTCACACCAAATGATCACTTAGTTGTAATTAGCTCATGGCATTTACTGTGATAAGCAAAGAAATGATGATTAACTACAAATTCCATAGAAAATTTTTAATATGGTTAAGATAATAAATACAAATATACACAAAGTATCTACATTAAAGCAACAAAATTATAACAGAAGAGAGCCTAAATTTAAAGAACAGAATATTGCATAAAGCAAAGGCAACAATTACTAGACCATCACGAGTAAATGTAATTTTTTGAAGTTCACAACAAAAAGTAGCTTGTCAACCATTTCAAACACATACTAAGAACTTTCAAAAAAATTAGTATCAATAAAAAATGGATAAAAAAAATAAGTAGCTAATTATAAAAGTTTGAAAAAATTCTAATTCCTAATAAATAAATGACCAACTTAAAAATATTTAATAATTATTTTTAATGTCCTAGCCCATGGGTTGGCCTCTGAGGCAGACAGGTTAGTTGTAATACCCCGTATTTTCCTAGCTCAGTTTAGCTCTTAGTACACGAGCATCTCTATATAAAAATTTTCAAAATACTCAGAATTTTTTAGTTTAAGACTTGCCATTGTGTAGAAAATTCAGTCAGCTTTCCAACGAGATAGATTTTGCCCAAATCAGATACCCGGGTGAGAAATTATAGCATTTTTAGAGAAACATTGTGTCAAAGTAGGCATCACCGCGTTGCGGTGAGGGTCGACTTGGAATTCTTCAATTTTCAGTGTGCCATCGCGATAAGCCCGCATTGCACCAATATTCCAGTTTGCGTTTGGCATTTTTCAGTTAACCATCGCGATAACGGCATATCGCGCGAATGTCCATTTTCGCAATTGTCATTTTCCAGTGAGGCACTGCGATACCTCCGCATCGTGCCAAAAGCCAATTTCACGATGGTCCATTTTTGAATAGTTCCATCTGATTTTCAGGGGCTCACTGCAATGCCACCACGTCGCGGTGAAGGCCAAAATTGGGATTTTCAGTGATGAAAGTTTAATTTTTTTCAGGGGTAAATTGGTCTTTTTTCATGATCTTAGTCAGTCCTAAACACGAGATTAATGCACTAAATAACCTAATTAATCATTATTTGCTCAATTTCTCTCAAAATCAAATCATTCTCTCTCAATTAACAAAACCCTAGCCTTCAAGAATCGAGGAAAATTCTCAAGAATTCCTCCAAGAATCTTCAAGAAGTGAATTTCTTAGGTATGTTAGGTGTTAATTCATGGGTTTATTTCTCCCATGGAGTCCAAGAACCCTATTTAAAAATACAAGTTTACGAATTTGTGATTTCCATGCTTGAATTAGAGTATTCATGATTATGATGTTGTTTGGGTTCCAATCCATGATTAATTACAAGTATCATGAAATTGAGATAGCATGTACGATTAGGGGTGGGCATTCGGTTTGGTATTTAAATATCGGTTCGGTTTTTTAATTTTTAGCTTGACAAAAATGAAAACCATAACCAAACCTAAATAAATTCGATTCGGTTCGGTTTCTATAAATTCGGTTTGATTAATTCAAATTTTTATTTCGGTTTTGAAGCTCTCTTTCTCATGAACCATTTTTATGTACCAAGTTCTCAACTCATGTTCCAGCAAAACTGACCTTGCCAAAATCTTCTTCATGAGAAGGCTTCAGCAAGTAACCACTATCTTGACTTCCTTTCCCATTTCCTGCTTGCCCCATTGCATAAAATAAAGAAACCTTAAGAACATTAAATGTCACTCTGACAAACAATTTGTAAAGGATACAAAAAAATTTCTATACTGGAGAATTTTTAACAATAAAAGAAAGCCAATCATAAGAGTTTAGTATTGATTAGAAAGAATTAGATACCTCTAGTTAGCTCCAATGAATAAATAAATAAGCAGAATCTGTTCACCAAATATGTTTCTTAGTTCTTACACATCAGTAAGAACATTTAACCAGGGTGAAAGTTCTCATTAATAATTTGTCTTTAAGCCTGCTTTGGACTGGATAGTAGTCATTCAGCTACAGAAGAAACTAACTACTCAAAGAACTTTGAGAAACTAAACTCTTCCACATTTTTCACATTTCTGGACATATACACTTCCTTTTTATGGCATTCTTCTTGCTCAAGATGATGAAATATGTACCAGGATTATCCTGTAGAATCACAAGCCTCAGCAAAATCTAAAACTTTATAAAGCCCCTCAAGTAATTGACCTACCAGATGCATAATGATAAGTGGTTAAGCTGGTCATGAGCAACCAATTCTACCAGATGCATAAAAGAACTACCACAAACACCAATAAAGTCGTAAAAACGATCCATAAAAGAACTACCAGCACCACACACTCTTTCTTCATAAATAGTCTAAAGTTGTCAAAACATAAAAGTAAAACAGTCCACAAAATACTAAAATAGTCCATAAACCAGTTCATAAAACTGCAAAAAAGCCACTACCAATCTACTATCAGTCCATAAAACAGCTATGACAGACTCATAGTCCACCAAATCAGCGAGTGATCCACAACCTACAAAACAACCATAACCGCAATCTATAGCATGACTAGCTTCATAAATAAACACGGTAACAAACTTGAAAGGTAGTAGCCTAGTAGCACTGTCCTCCATAACTGAAAGAAAAAAAATAGATATTGTTTTTTAGTTATTACCTTACAACTTACAAGAGAATCAATTAAGCATCTTACTCTTTCAAATCTGGCTATCTTCAATATAACTACATTTACTTATTGATAACTATAAATAATCTTGCCTAAATTTTTGAATTCAATCCTCATTTGCTTATTGTTAACTACACATCAACAATGCATGACTCAGTTCCACTACAAGTCATTTCTGAAAAAATATAAGACATTTGTTAGTCGATATGCAATATAAATAACAAATTATTTTCAATATAATGAATACATAATCTTAAAATTCTTACCAATTTCAAGTTCCTCAAGATACTCTAAATCTTCCTCGAGATTAATTGGAATAGGTTTACATCTAAGCCAATCTTAAGACAAATAAGAGATTGAACTAGTTTAGGAGTCAATGAACTCCTAAAGGGATCAATAACACGACCTCCCGTGGTAAATGCACATTCAGATGCGACACTAGAAATCAGAATGGCTAAAACATCATGAGCCATCTCAGCGAGAATGGGAAATCTTAGCTCATTGACTTTCCACCAACCTAATATGTCAAATTTTTCTGAATCTGGCTCAATCTCTTCAGCAAGATATTTTCCCAACTCAGATTTACTGCTTAAGCCTCCACTAATTTCTTTATGTTTCTCAAATTGTTGTTTAGTTCTCATTATTTCTCTTCTTTGAAAGTTTCCATAACTACTTACAAATGAGAAGTTTCCAGAATGAGAAATAGATGAAGAGTTCTTTAATTTCTTAACATAATGCTCAAACAAGGCTTTCATATATGCCTCCACCAAATCAGATAACTTATCCCCAATTTCTTTTCCAAACATATCCACAATTACAAAAGGAACATATTCTAGTTTGTTGCGAGGATCCAACACAGATGAAATAACGATCATTTTGTTCATTTTCTCGGGATCACCCCAATACTTTCTGAACTTTTTCCTCATATTTGTTGCCATTTTTTTCAAATGAAAATCTTCATTTTCTATCATCTCTTTCAAAATTAGATCAAGCTCAGCAATTTCCACCAAGTGCACATTATTAGTAACATATTTAGAACCAGAAACTTTCAAAGTAAGATCATAAAAGGTTTTAAAAATTTTTACCATTGTCCTCACACTTTCCCAATCATCATTTGTAAAAGCACCTGCATTAGTTCCATCTTCATAAGGAGAGGTACGAAGATAATCCAAAAATCCATTATCATAGAAACTAAATCTTTCAAATACAAGCTCAAAATGTTGTGCTATTTCAAGCATCAAGTATGTAGAGTTCCATCGAGTAGGAACATCTAAACATAAAGATTTCTTGCAAGTTATCATTTGAGATTCACAACATTCTTTGAACTTTTTAACTCTAGTGACAGATTGTTTAACATACTTCATAGCCTGTCTTACTCGCTTGACAGACTTATCAATTTTTTTCAGCCCATCTTGCACAATAAGATTAAGAATGTGTGCCATACACCTCACATAAAGATGTTGACCCTCCATTATGTAAGTTTTCTAATTATTTAATTGCTTAGACATTTCTATCACAGTAACATAATTGGAACTAGCATTATCAACTGTAATACTAAAAACAGTATCCGAACCCCATTTAAGCAAACAATTAGTAATGGAAGAAGCTAAATCAACACCTTTATGACTAGAAATCGAACAAAAATTTATCACCCTTTTATGCAATTTCCAATTTGTGTCTATAAAATGAGCTATTAGGCACATGTAGCTAATTTTTTGTATAGACGTCCAAGTATCTGTCGTAATACAAACTTTTGGACAAACATTTTTGAAAACCTTTTTCAAAACCTGTTTCTCTTCATTATAGAACTGAGAACAATCTCTTGTCAAGGTTCTACGAGAAGGAATATGAAAGTGTGGGGCTGTGACTATCATGAAATTTTTAAAACTTTCTTTTTCAACAAAACAAAATGGTAACTCATCAACAACTATCATTTGGGCTAAAGTTTTCCTACTTCGTCCTTGATCAAATGTCCAAGTACCCAAAGCCCCTTCCTTTTCACCCACAGAAGATGGTTGAAAACCTAATTTTTTTTGAATATCTGTAACAGCAGCATTGATACGGTAAGGACATAACTTTTGCATGTGATTATTCATAGATGAAGTACCATTAATACTCGAAGGAACAACATAAATTTTTCCACAATACTTACATTTTGGTTTCTGAGCTCCAGTTTCTTTATCAACAGACTTTTCAAACCATTGCCAACATTTCGCCCTAGGTTCTATGGCCTTTCTTTTCTTCGAAGGTTCAGCTACAATGACATTTTCAACTTCATTTTGAGATGAAATTGAAATATTTTCATTTGATGCTCCACTTTCACTTAACCTACCTCCAATCTGTGAAAATAATGTACTTTTTTTTTTGAGTTTTCAGCCTTTAATCTTAAATTATCAATTTAAATAAAGAATCAAACACATACGGGATTAGACATAATTGTAAGGATACTGATCGTGTTCGACAGAATACTGATCAAAAATTTAGTCGCCGATCAATCTAATCACTTGCTCAGTTGTTCGACGTCTTGCCTTCGGTGGATTGTACGTCGGCGTGCGGTTGCTGTCTGTAGTTCACCACTCATTGGTGGATTGTACCTGAGGGCTGACGATTGCTTGAGAAAAGAAATGTGTAGACGGTAGGCTCGTAGCTGTGTTGCGTATGCAAATATGGAACGATTTAGAAATTAGGGTTACTGAATAGTGACTTGGCGGCGTGTTTCAATGCTAATTGCCTAATTGGTAATTTCTATATACTGATAAGTGATAAACCTTAAATTTATAATATATATATTATTTATAATATTTTGGTTTAACTAAATTTTTTTTTGAAAAATCGAAAACCGAATCAAAAAACCAAATTTTCAAAATTTAAAACCGAAATCGATCCGAAAAACTGAAAAACCAAAACCAAAATTAAATTTTGGTTTGGTTTTTTGGTTTTTTTGGTCTGAACCAAAATATGCCCAGCCCTATGTGTGATGAAATATGTGATTCTTATGATTAATCCTTGAATTTACAAGTTGAATGTTATGGCCATGATAACTATATGTGTTTATTTCTGTGTGAGATAATCATGCTCCCCAAGTGTTTGATATAATGCCTATGTAAGTTGAATAGTGAAATTATGACATGTTATCATGTGGTCCCATTCATGTACAATTCATGTCTCTCAAGTGTTTGACAAAATGTCTAAATGAATGCATTGTGAACAAGAAACTAATGTTAAGTTTTCATGATTGTGCCATGTTTACTATTGATGCTATCGAGTCCTAGGGGTATTTAATACCTAAAATCTAGCTGTATACCTAGAATCATAGTAGCTACAAAATAGTCTTAGTACTATCACAATAGTAGTACTCAGTCAGTTATAGAACTTAGTTAAACTCAGCTCAGTACAATCAGTCTAATAATCAGTGTCATTCAGTTGGGAGTAGGATTTAGCACCGAGTGAATCCAAGAATGAGGGCTCACCTTTCAGCAAAGGGTGTGATCCTTAGTAGTAGTCCTTGCATTCCAAAACTAAGTAGACAATGAGGTTGAGATATTAACTTGCCAGTTGAGGATTGATAAGGTGTTTAATTGCCAGTTGAGGGTAATACCGTTCTCATCAGGGAACCTGCTAGTAGAGGTTGAACTTTAGTCCTTCAGGATGATATTTCAGCGAATCCACACAACCAGTGTCTATACTTGTGGCACGGTACTGATACCTTTTCAACTGGGGTTACAAGTTGGACCCTAATCCATTCAGAGAGGGGCCTGATGGTTAGATAATTACCTCCCACAGTTTTAGTTTCAGTCTCAGTATAAAACTCAGTCCAGTTTTACAGAATCAAGACTACCAGGAACAGTCACCCAATTATCAGTAATTCAGTTATCAATAATCTTAGATATCAATTACTCAGTTATCAGAACTCAGTTTCAATATATATATGTATATACTCAGTTGTAACACCCCGAGTCTGTACCCTGAATGCTATATAGTGCTTATGACCCTGAAGGACCACAAGCTTACCCATGACTGATATCTGCTGTGAGCACAGAATAATAATATTGTAATAAATATGGAAAATAGGATGAAATGCCATAAGGTTCAAATTCTAAAATACTGGTACATAATAGCATCTTATAAATATCTAAAATTTGAATACTATCTGATTTAGTCTAGTCTGAAAAGCCTCTAGCTGAACTGTTTGAATATGGAGTTGATGGGACAAACCCCCAACTAACTCCAACTACTGAACTACTGATAAACTGATAATTGAAATAAAAGCATGCCCTCGATAGATGAGGACTCACTACTGAAACTGCTACCGATAACTGAATCTATCTATGCGTGGTTAAGAACCTGAGCGTCCGAACCTATGATATAGGATATCATAGCGCAAAAAAGGAGTATGCGTCAGTATGTGGAATGTATTGGTATGCTAGATGAGGTAGGGTAATATGGATGGGTTCATATGCATGGACAAATAACTGACTGGGTAACATGACTATAACTGAATGAGAGTACATATATAACTGAAAGTGATGAAATAGTAATTATGCAATACTATGCACATATCTTTATATACTATGTCTAAGATCATAGTAACACTGGATACTGAGTTTTGATAACTGAAAGAATGATAACTGAGTTTATTGTTACTGTAATACTGCTAACTGAGTAACTATTTTTGATAGTCCTGATTTTGTGGAACTATACTGAGTGACTGTGTCTGACAGTCCTGATTTTGTAGAACTAAATTGAGTTCTATACTGAGACTGAGACTGAAACTGTGGGACGTAATCATCTAATTGATATACCCCTCTCTGAACTGATTGGGTTCCAACCTGTAACCCCAGTTGGAAGGGTGTCAGTATCGTTCCATGGGTAAAGATAAGTGCTGAGTCACCCTCATTTGGCAGGTGCTCTGAACGAGAATGGTAGTACCCTCAACTGGCAGGTAGATCACCTCATCAACCCTTAACTGGTAGGTTGATGTCTCAACCTACGTTGGCTACGTAGTTCTGGAATACAAGGATTGCTTCTAAGGATCACACCCTCTACTAGCAGGTGAATCCCCATCCTTGGGTTCACTCGGTGCTGAATCCTACTCCCAACTGAATAGACACTGAACTAATTTCTAAACTATTCTAGGCTATACTAAACTATTACTGATTGTGTTAACTGATTGAACTGGACTAAGTTCACTGAGTACTGTAACTGATTGAGTGTTCTGAGTTTTATTTGCTGACTGGATATACTAAGTTCTATACTAATTGAATACTACTGTACGTGACATCACTGAGACTATTTTGAAGCTACTATAATTCTAGGTAAACAACTAGATTGTCGGGTATTAGATACCCCAGGACTCGATAACATGAAAAGTAAAGGATAGCATGATCTTGAAAACTATTACAATATTCATAACTCATTCATAGAGATATTTTATCAAACACTTGTAAGACATAAGCTTGTACATATTCTAGCATGTCATGATTTCCCCATTCAATCCATATGAGCAATTTATCAAACACTTGGGGAACATAATCTATGCACATAATACTATTCAATATGTAGGCATCATAATTTCCAATCCCAACTTACAAATTCAAGGGCTTTAATATGAATTCATATAATACTACACACATGTCAACTAAATTTACATGAATCTTGTAATAAATCATGAATTAGAAACCCAATTAATATCATAATCATGAATACATTCAAGCCCAACATGGAATTCATGAAATCAATAAACTTGAAGTTTTAAAAAAGGTTCTTAAACTCCAAGGGTGGAAGGAAACCCTTGGATGAACACCTAACATACCTTGGTGCTTGAATTCGTAAAGATTGATGGTAAATTTTTTGGATCTTGATCTTGACTTTAATGGGTTAGGGTTTGTGTCTTGAGAGAATTTGAGAGAAAGTGAGTGAAATTTGCCTTTAGAAAGGCTTAATTACGTGTTTTGGGGCTGAATAGGAATGGGAAAATTAACCTAAATACCCCCTTGGACGCGGAATTAAAAGAGCAAAAATTACACCCAGTGATGCATAGACCGACATTCCGCGTTGATGGCATTAATGCAATGACCAATGCACTATGTCGAGTTCGTGTTGGTTCACTAGAATTGCACAAAAAGCTAGGGGAAAATTATCGCGTCAACCCACTATTTTGGTCACCTGAACATGGTCCAAACAAGGTCTGAAAAATCCAAAACTCACCCGAAGTGATCTACTAACATTTTTGATCATGAATCAACCTAAAAATCAATATTTTAAGGTCATAAGGGTCGTGAAATAGGATCGCCAACTTAAGAAGGCTAAAATACTTCTAAGAATAAACACTTAGCTGAAATTTCTAAGTCTGGGATCTCTTTTCAAGCTTTAACAGACTGAGTTAAGCTTAGAATTTTGCGGGGTCTTACAGAAGTATTGCATACTCAGTATATATAGCAGTTTTAGTTATCCATGTACTGTTATTCAGTATATTCATATCACTCAGTCAGTTATTGTTTATGCATATGAACCCGTACATTCAGCCTTACCTCATCTAGCATACCAGTACATTCTACGTATTAATCGGATACTCTTTTCTTGCGCTATGATGTATCATATCATAGGTTCAAATGCTCAGATTTCATACCGCGCTTAGTTAGATTCAGTTAGCAGCAGCAGATTCAGTAGTGAGTCCTCATCTATCGAGGATATTATTTATTTCAGTATTACAGTAGATTCATTATTCTATTAGTCAGAGTTAGTTAGGGGCTTGTCCCATCAACTCCACATTCAAATAGTTCATTTAGAGGCTTTTCAGACTAGACTAGTTTAGACAGTATTTAGTTTTCAGCTATTATAATCAGTTGTTATATTTATCAGCATTCAGATTGTGAACCTTATGCCATTTTAGCCTAACTGTTGCATTATTTTAGTATTATTATTTAGTGCTCACAGCAGGTACCAGTCATAAGTTAGCTTGTCGTCCTTCAGGGTCGTAAGCACCGTGTGGCATCCAGGGTGCAGACTCGGGGCGTTACAAACTTGTTTTCTGAGTTCGATGGGCCAAGTAAAGCTGGACTTATAAGCCTTATTTCTAAATGGGCTGAAAAAACTTAGCCCAACCCACTTAATTAAAGGATTGGGTTGGTCGGCCTCACGAGCCAAGCCCATTTTGACAGCTCTATATATGATCTAGGTTACTGCATACCATAATCTATTCTAAATTTCATTGATCGAGATGTTGCATATTCCTAATAGATGCATATCAATGAAACTCTTAAAGTATGCACTGGTCACATGGTCTAGTCGTTAAGTATGAATGTTACAGAATAGGAACGAGAGTTGACCCACCATATGTGAGTGGGATATGAAGAAAATTAGATCGAGTCACCTATGTGGGTCAATCTGAAGGCTATATTAAGAGATAAATACTATATTATTATTTATATTAATAAATAATAGGGAGAAAAGACATGCCTATTGGAATATAAAGCTGAAGATTCACGTCTCTTTAGTAAAAACAAAAGAGACAAAATAATTTGAATAGTTGTATTCCTTTAGAATTATAAAAAGATTCTCACAGGAGAAACCAACACATTTTTCCATTCTCTGCAAGAAAGAAAAACAACAGAAAAATACTTTTTCCTTCTCCAATTACCCTCAAGTTTCAGTGAAGATTTTTTGAAGATTTCTTCTCTGAAAAAGTACTGAAACAACTCTGTAAAAAGGTACCATTCATAGACTATGAACTTTTAGTGTGGTTTATATTTTATACATGTGATTATACTATTAGACTTGTAAAACAAACTCAATGATCCTTCAAACTATGTGTCTGACTAGATTCAACAGCTTTTGTTCCAAATAATTAAATGTATCCAACAATTTAAATGTCCAATAATATATTTAAAACATCATACAACCCCATATATTTTAAAAAATTATTGGTTCAAAAGGATTTAACTTGTTGTGTTTTATTTGATCAAAATGCAATAGGTTTGGTGTTTTTTGGACTGAACCAAACTTATGCCGATAAAATCTAACTTACAAAATTACTGATGAAATATAATATTTTTATGAATCAATAACTCTTATTGTAATTTAGAGACTTTATCAATCATATTTTGATCATAATTTTGTTGTCCAACATAATTTTATGCCAATAGGCCATGTGCGTGCCTAATTATTCATGAGAGCTCTAGAGACTAGGCCGAAGTTTCATAGAAACGACCTCATTCCACTTTTTATATAGGTGAATCCATCAAGTGTACACTGCTTTAAATATATCATCCATATGGACTATGAATTCATTAAGAGTTAATAACTTATTCCTCAATTTTAGTAGCAGTTCAAGCACTCTCAGTAAGTGTGCAATATCAATATCGACCTGATATTACCCATATGAACCTACTTCATGGGATCTCCAATCACATAGGTTGGGTTACCCTCTCCATTGACAATTATATTGGCCTTAATTCCATCTCCTTTGAGATTTGAAAAATTAATGTTCTTTCCACGGGTTTAGTCAATTAATCAGCTAAATTCAATTTTGACTTCACATAATCAATGGAAATTATTCCATCTCTCAATAGTTGTTTTACAACATCACGCCTCAATTTCATATGTCTACTCTTACAATTATAAGATTTATTCTTTGCAATAACGAATTTAATACTATTATTTAATGTTACAGCCCCAACGTTTACCCTAACCTTTTAACTCGTAACGGTTAACTTCACCAGACTAAAAGATGCTGACGCCGGCGACGACAACAGGTAAGGTTAACCCCCCATCCCGAGTTTCTCTCTCCCTGCAGTTCCCTCTAGTATTTGCCCTCTCTCTACCTTTTGATATTGTCACTTTACTACTATCATCGACGGGATTAGGGTCGCCTGCCGGCTCAACTCCGACAACGTTTCAACTGTCCAGCAGTGGTCAACCAGGTCATACGACTTTGGCAGGCATCTAGATCCCGGCAATACCCAAAAGATGCCCCGGCAACACTCCAGCAAAGCACCAGCAACTTTTTTTCTGGCGATTTTGTTTCGGCATCCAATTTCAATATCAAAATTGCCATAAAATAGTAGCGCATAAGCATACAAGTGACATCTATACTTTATTATTTATTGACTTCCTACTGTTTGGTTTCTTTGAAATTTTTGTTCTTGTTTCCCTCTTATTGGTTTCTTGTTTCTGGTTTCTGGTTTCTTGATTGTCTCTTATTTATTTCTTATCTCTTGTTTCTCATTTCTTCCTGTTCTTATTCCTTATTTCTTGTGAGTATATTGGTGACTAGTTGCTTTGCATATTGGTGAATTTGTTATGTTTGTTCTAGCTACCAGGCCAGATAGTGTACTTTGTGCGTGCCTTTTCTGACTGTTTTTGTAAGGTTGATTTATCTATTGGTTTGTTGGATTGGGGATATATTTTGGTGTTTGAGTAGTGGCTGGAGGGGACGATGGCAAAATAGGGTCATGTCCGAAGGGGTTGGGCGTAAGGGTGGTTTTGAGAGGGGGTAAGGGGGAGGGCAGGGGTAGGTGGGGAGGTATAGGTTAGGTGTTAGGGCTGGGACAGGGATGGGTGTTAAAGGAAGGCGAGAAATAAGAGAAGATATGTTGAGGGTAGGGTCTTGGAACATTGGGACCCTACAGGGTAAGTCCGTAGAGTTGGTTAAGATTCTTAAGAAGAGGACATTAATATTACGAGTGTTCAGGAGACAATGTGGGTAGGTTCTAAGGCTAGGGATATGGGTGGGTACAAGCTTTGGTACTCAGGGAGTGAGAGGCATCGGAATAGAGTCAGCATCTTAATGGATGAGGAGCTTAGAGGTCAGGTGGTGGAAGTTAAGAGGTTCAGTGATAGGCTAATGAAAATTAAGTTGGTCATTGGGGGTTTTTTGCTGCATGTGTGTAGTTTTTATGTTCCGTAGATGGGCTTGGAAAAGGAGGTGAAGGTGAGATTTTAGGCTAATGAAAATTAAGTTGGTCATTGGGGGTTTTTTGCTGCATGTGTGTAGTTTTTATGTTCCGTAGATGGGCTTGGAAAAGGAGGTGAAGGTGAGATTTTAGGAGGATTTGGATGAGGTGGTGAGAAGTATGCCTAGTTCAGAGAATATCGTCATAGCAAATAACTTCAATGGGCACATTGGGTTCTTACTGGGAGGCTATGATGGTGTGCATGGTGGTTTTGGTTTCGGTGATAGGAATGGCGAGGGAGCTGCCCTATTAGATTTTGTGAGGGCCTTTGGGCTGGTGGTAGTGAACTCAAGCTTTCTGAAGAAGGAGGACCACCTGATTACCTTTTGAAGAGCGATAGCCAAGACTCAAATTGAATTTCTGCTGCTTAGAAAAGGGGAAAGGGTGTTATGTCAGAACTGTAAGGTCATTTCAAGTGAGTACCTCTCGACCCAACACAGGCTTCTAGTGATGGACTTGTCTATTAAGAAGATCAAGAAGAGAAGGGTCGGAGAAGGTCGACCTAGAATTAAGTAGGATATTTTGATGCTAGAAAGTACACTGGAGATAGGGAACAAAGCGGCAGGTATGGGGGCATGGGAGTGTAGGGGGAACATAGATGTTATGTGGGATAGGACTAGCAGCTGCATCTCAGAGATGGTTGGAGAAGTGTTGGGTATTTTGAGGGGTCGGCAGGTCGGCATAAGGGGGACTGATGGTGGAATATAGGAGTGAAGAAGAAAGTGGAGATTAAGAAGGGGGCGTACATTAAGTTGATTGAGAGTAAAGATGAAGAAGAGAAGTGGGTGAATAGGGAGGCATACAAGGTAGCTAAGATGGAGGATAAGTTAGCAGTTATGGCTGCTAAGTCAGCAATGTTTGAGATCTTGTATGTGGGATTAAAGGAGAAAAGAGGTTGTTTAGGATTGCAAAGGCTAGGGAGTAGAAGGGGCATGACCTTGATCAAGCAAAGTGCATTAAGGGAGAGGATGGGAGTATTCAGGTAGAGGATGTTTATTTTAAGAAGAGATGGCAGGAGTACTTTCATAGACTTTTGAACGAGGATGGGGGTAGAGGCTTTGAGTTAGGGGAGCTAAAGCACTCGGAGGAGAGCCGTGATTTCATATACTCTAGGAATTTTAATGTTGAAGAGGTCAAAGAGGCTATTCATAGGATGTAGAGGTGTAGGGCAACGGGGCCGGACAAAATTTCGATAGATTTTGGAAGTTTGCTAATGGGGCAGGTCTAAGGTGGCTGACGAATTTGTTTAACGGAATTTTCAAGACGGCGAGAATGTCTGAATCTTGGAGATAGAGTACTTTAATTCCACTATATAAAAATAAGGGTGACATTTAGAGTTGCAACAACTATAGGGGTATTAAGCTGTTGAGTCACACTATGAAGATTTAAGAGAGAGTGGTTGAGCGGAGATTGAGGAGGGTCATTGAGGAGGGTCGTGTCTATTTCAGATAATTAGTTCTGATTTATGCCTGTTTGCTCGACGATGGAGGCAATCCACTTAGTGAGGAGATTGGTGGAGCAGTATAAAGAAAGGAAGAGGGACTTACACTTGGTGTTCATCGACCAGGAAAAGACATATGATAAAGTCCCGAGAGAGGTTCTTTGGAGGTGCTTGGAGGTGAGAGGGGTCCCGATGGAAAACATCAGAGATATTAAGGACATGTATGATGGATGTAAAACCAGGGTGAGGACGGCGGAGGGAGACTCAAAGTATTTTTCAGTCGAGATAGGGTTGCATCAGGGATCGACTCTTAGTCTGTTCCTATTTGCATCGGTGAGAGACATGTTAACGCAGAGTATTCAAGGTGAGGTACCTTGGTGTATACTTTTTGCGGATGATATAGTACTGATTGATGAGACGCGGAGGGGCGTGAATAACAAATTGGAGGTTTAGAGGCAAACCTTTGAATCTAAGGGGTTCAGGTTGAGTAGGTCCAAGACGAAGTATTTGGAATGCAAATTTAGCGACTCAAGGCAGGAGGACGATGTGGTGGTGAGGTTGGACTCCCAGGATATTTGTAAGAGGGATAGTTTTAAGTATCTTGGGTTTATGATCTAGAGGAATGGTGAGATTGATGAGGATGTCACTAATCGTATTGGAGCAGGTTGGATGAAGTGAAGGCTCGTCTCGGGAGTGTCGTGTGATAAGAAGGTGCCCCTTAATCTTAAAGGAAAATTCTATAGAGTGACAGTCCATCCAGCCATGTTGTATGGAGCGGAGTGTTGTCCAGTCAAGCACTCCCACACCCAAAAATTGAGAATGATGAAAATAAGGATATTGCATTGGATGTGTAGGCTTACTAAAGGGAACAAGGTTAGGAATGAGATTATCTGAGAGAAGATGAGAGTGGCTTAGGTGGAGGACAATATGCGGGAAGGAAGGTTGAGTGGTTTGGGCATGTGATGAGGAGGGACTCAGGTGCCCCAGTTCATAGGTGTGAGAGGCTAGCGTTGGATGGTTTTAGGAGGAGTAGAGGTAGGCCGAAGAAATACTAGAGGAGGTGATCAGACATGACATGGAGCAGCTGCAGCTTACTAAGGACATAACCCTAGATAGGAAGGTGTGGAGGTCACGGATAAGGGTAGAAGGCTAGCGGGCTAGTACTATTAGGACTGTACGCATATGTGCTTATGGTTTGCGAGTGTTTGTTACTTCTATGCGGCTTTCCCATTCATAATTTCTCAGTTCTTATTTTCTTATTATGTGTTGCCTTATATCTCGTTTTGCGTATTTCTTTGATTTATGTTTTATTATTCCTTACGCCTTATCTCTGTTATTTCTATGTCTGTTATTTCTATTTCTGTTATGTCATCCATCCCCATGTCTACTATTCTGTATCTTGAGCCAGAGGTCTATCGAAAACAACTTCTATACTTCTTCGGAGGTAGTAGTATGGACTACGTACATCTTACCCCCTAGACCCCACTTTGTGAGAATACACTGGGTCTATTGTTGTTGTAGTTGTTATTATTGTATTCTTTGCAATAACAATTGTGGATTGACAATCACAGTGAAATAAATAGGAGTCATCAGATCATTCTTTGTTAAAGGGATACGAGGCTATAGATCATCCTTTTTGAAAGAGATATTTGCTAAAAAATTTCTTATCCACTCAGCCTGAAAACTAGCTGACTTCAGAGCCACAAATTCTAATTCTATAGTTGATCTAGCAATGATCGTTTACTTAGCTGCTTTTTATGATACTGCACCTCCACCAAGAGTGAACACATAGTCACAAATGAATTTCGTCTCAATTGAGTCAAAGATCTAATTGCATCACAACATTCTTCTAAAATAGAAGAAAATCCACTATACAAAATACCATAATTCATGGTTTCTCTCAAATATTTCATTAGACTCATTAGTGCAGATCAATTCTCTTTATTTAAATTATGAGTATATCTACTTAATCTACACTAACTTAGGTTATATTAGGCCTGGTAAAATTCATCAAATGCATCAGACTCCAAATAATCTATGCATATTTAGACTGAGAAACTTAGTTACCATCATAAGGAGTGGCTACAGGAGTTACCTCCCAAAATTTAAACTTCTTAAGAAGCCTCTCAACATAATATTCTTGTGTTAATATTATTCCATCTTTACTCCTTATAACTTTAACTTTCAATATCCTATTTACTTCACCTAGAACTCATATCAAAGTTAGTAGAAAAAAGTAATTTGATACTTTTTAAAATATATAAACTTTTATCAAATATAAGCAAATTATCACATAATCATTGTCTACTATTTTAGTATAAACACATTTATCCACTTCAATAGAAAAAAAAAACATCTTTTATTAAGACTTGATCAAATTTCTCATGCCACTAATTAGGTGCTTGTTTAAGGCCATAAAGAGATTTGGTTAATTTACAAACTTTATTTTGTTGTCCAGAAATTATGCATCCTTCAGGTTGAATCATATAATTTTTTCTTCTAAATCTCCATTTAAAAAAGTTATTTTTACATCCATTTAATGGATAAAAAACTTATGAATTGATGCTAAGATAATTAAAATTCGAATAGAAGAAATTCTTATTATTGATGAAAATGTATCAAAATAATCAATATTTTATTTCTGAACAAAATTCATTAGCTACTAAACAAGCATTATATTTATTTATAGATCCATCGGGATTAAGTTTCTTTTTAAATATCCATTTACAATCAATAGATTTTGCACCATGAAGTAAATCAGTTAAAATTCATGTATTATTTTTCATGATAGAATCAATTACAATTTTCATTACCACTTTTCAAATTTAGCATCAGAAGAAGATATAACTTCAAAATAATTTGATGGTTCATTATCGACAAGAAAAGCTTGAAAGTCATTTTCATAAGAAAAATATTCTTTTCTAGGCCTTTTACTTCTTCTTAATTCCTCAATATTAGAGGTAGATTCGTTTTCTCTTTCAATAGGTGCATGAGATATTTTATCACATATTGAAAAAATATTTTTAAAGAATTTGACATTCTTTGTCTCAATAATAATAATACTATCAAGCACATCACTTTTTAAAACAAGAAATCTATATGCAACATAATGTTCAAAATATCCAATAAGCATGCAATCAACAGTTTTAGAACTTATTTTTTCTCATTTTAGGTTCATGCAGGAAAACTTTAGCAAGACACCCTACACTTTCAAATATTTCAGGTTAGGTTTATAATCTTTCATAATTCGTAAGGGGCTCTATCTGTTCTTTTATGAGAAATTCTAGTTTGTAAGTGATATGTAGTAGATAAAGTAGTTCACTCCACGAATTATCAGGTGCATTAAAGCTAATTAACATGGAAGTCATCATTTCTTTCAGTATTCTATTTTTTCTTTCATTTACTCTATTAGATTTCGGTGAATAAGACAGAGTTACTTCATGAATATTTTTTTTTTTTCACAAAAAGCATTTAAAGAAAAGTATTCACCACCTCTATCAAATCTTATTCTTTTGATTTTTTTTACTAAGTTGATTTTCAACTACAGTTTTATAAGAAATAAAAGCACTAAATACATCATCTTTATATCTATATAAATATAACTTGGTGAATCTAAAAAAATTATCAATAAAAGTCACACAATATATTTTACCACCTCTTGTTATAGTTTGTTTTAAATCACCTAAATCGATATGAATCAAAGATAATAATTTAGTTTCACTGAAAAATATGAGTTTTTAGTAATTTTAGCTTCAGAGCATATTTCACACTTATTGTTATTATTAGATTTTAAGTTAACTATTAAACTAAGTGATTGCATATTCTTTATGTAAGAGAAATTAACATGTCCTAATCTAACATGTTATAAAGAAATAGACTCAGTCAAATAGATAAAAGTAGATATGTTTATACAAATATTATCATGAATATTAAGAAAAAATATACCATGACTACAAAGTCAATTCCCCGTAAAAATATTATTTTTAGTTAATATGTCCTCATTGTTAACCTCCATTCCAACTTTTCATAATAACGCCACAGAAATCAAATTAATTCTGATATTAAGAACATACAGTACATTACTCAATGCAAAAGTTTTATCAGATGTGAATTTGAGAAAAAGTTTGCCTTTTTCAAGAATTTGAATAGTTTTTGAGGTCTCAAGGTAAATAATTTCTTCTCCTTTCTCAACTTGGTTATATGATACAAAATCATTTTTATTTATACAAATGTATTTAGTAGCACCAGAATCTTAACACCTAATTTCTCAAATTGGTCTCAATATTCATTTCTGAAATGAACGCAAGAATTATGTCATCCATCTCAATCAAATTTATTTTTGACTTAGCGAAATTGATATTTCTTTCACATATTCTCTTGCACTGAGATACAATTTTTTTAAAGATTTTATTATTAGCACTAGGCATATAACCATGTTTATTTTCATACCAGTATTTTGCAATACCATAACCTTTCGATAAAATGACTGGAATAGAAACAGCTAAAGCAACACCAAAATCAATATTATCAATAATTTCAGGACCAATATTATATGTCATAATTTCTTAGATTGTTGGGAAAAATAACAAAAAATTCAATATCAATTATAAAATTCAATGTTAATAAATTGTAATAATGATAATATTTCTTATTATCAGTATAATAGTTTTAACAAACTACAACAACAGTAGTACTGCTATGCTTCAATAGTAATATAAATTACTTATTATAGAAATAATGGTATTGATATTCAATAAATATTTTTATGATAATGTTCAGGTGATATATAAAATTATATTTGAGTCGTGTTAGGTATTATCCTAAAAAACTATTTCAACAATGTAAAATATTTTCTCAAAATTAAACAAACACTTTTCTAATTAATTAAAAAATATTCAAAATTAAATAAATCCCCTCTAATTAATTAGATGATACAAAAATCAATAAAATAATTATAATATCAGAAAGTTAAACTAGAAGATTGGTTAAACAAACCAAAACCAAAAGCTAGGCAAAGGAAAAAGTGGAAAACGTTGGGAGGAGGAGAGAAAGAATGAGAAGACAGAATGTCCAGTGTATATTAATTAAAGGAAAAGAAATGAGTTGCTTGTTAGTTATATTCCCCTATTTTAAGAGCTTTGAGGCTATATCTATATATAGAAAAGTGAGGCGGTGGAATAAAGGGTAACAATGAAAATTAATCAAAGATTTTGTGGATTTAAAAAAGACCACGTGAGTTTTGGCCATCAAGTAAATGTAAAATACTTGATCTCCAAGTTTATAATATTTTGACCACTAATTAGGTGACATGTGTAAAGGGAACCCCTTCATAAATCAATTTGCTTTTGTCCCAAATAATTTAATGTATCCAACAATATATTTAAAATACCTAACATTTTATCATCCTCAGGGTGGACAAATATAATAACACTACAATCTTAAAATTAGTTATCCCTATTGTTTCTACCAAATAAGTCCTTAAGTAATACAAGTCAAATGGCCTCCGGGTTGCTGGAGAGGATGCTTACGGGTCAAATGACACTTGAAGACTTTTTGAGGGCTATGAAAATGTGTCCATTGGATAGTTATGATGACAAAGGATACTCAAGGGACGTTAGAGAGGCCAATGAAAGACAAAACGGGGTTAGAAAGCCTCCGAAAGAGGAGATGCACCCCATCCACTTTGGAGGTGCGCCCAACCCGCTATAGATCCTCTAGAGCGGGTCAAAACAGCCCACTATACCCTTTGGATGTTCCCCATGAGCGCCCCATATGCTTAAGCAAGTGCCTAATGGGCTTCTATGTGTTTGTCTTTCCTAAATGAGTCACTTTTGGGCCCATATGATGTAATAACCCATCCTACACTATAAATAGAATTTATTTTCATTTTAGTAGGTAGTTTATGTTGAATTATGAATTTGAAAACTTGTGAGAGTGTAAGGCAAGAGTGGATTCGCTTGTGTTGATCTTTTGTTTAGAAACGTGGGTTGTTTGGGAATTGATTCCCTTGAGGTCTACGAAAGATTTAGGTGCTTTGTTCGGTTTAATTGATTGAGGGCAGAGGCGGACCCACATGTAGCGATGGGGTGCAGGTGCACCCATTAACGTCGAAAAATATTTTGTGTATATAGTATATATACCTTGATAAATTGGAATATATACTATAGTGCACCCATAGTTGATAGATAGTGCACCTTGGTGTGATGGTTGACGCCCGCACTTCCACCCACACGACCAAGGGTTGATTCCCAGGAACCACACAATATTTTTTCTTTTATTTTCGATTCTTCAGATTTAAAGGTTTATTAACAAAACCTGATGAAATGAGGATTCAAACCAGCGATCAGTACCTAAGGTGAACTCTCCTTCACCATTGACCTACCACAACTGATTGTTAAAAATTGATAAAAGTAAACTTCATATTTTAATTCTTCAGATTTAAAGGCTTATTACCAAAGTTGTAACAAAAATCGATGAAATGGGGATTCGAGCTCACAACCAATCCCTAAGGTGGATAGCCCTTCCCCACTAACCTACCACAATTGATGGTTATAAAAGTAAACTTTATATTATAAGAAAGTAAAGTTATTATCTTAGAACTCATATTCGTTCGATATAATTATTTTTGCATTATTGTTCATGTCTTTGGCAACCAATTGAATATGATAATATCCCTTAATCGACACTCAAAGTTTTTCTAACGTCTTAAGATAATATTGGTGCACCACAATATTATCAAAAACAATAAGCGTAAAAAAGCTTCAAGGTCTATTGTGTTTAATCACAAAGTACAAATAAAGTGTGAGATTTAACAAAAAAGGCATAAAAGGAGAAAAAAAATATAAATATATGTTTTGTCCAAGACTAATAATATAAGTATGAATGAGAAATATATGAACAAATTTTTTTATTTTTTTTTATAAAGTGAAATATTAATTGTTTAGCCTTCGTCTAGGAAAAGTATGTATTAGAAATTAGAACTTAAGCTGCACATTAAGCGAGATGAGCGCTCAACACACTTTGAGTCTTACTTCGAGGCTTATGCGTGCCTTTAACACTGGTGCACCCACAGATTTCAAATCCTGGATTCGCCTCTGATTGAAGGTTTAGGGTTTGATACACCCTTTATTTACTTTCAATTCCTTGCATTGTGTCTATCTTATTGCTTTTCTATCTATCTTTAGCTTTCGTATTCGTATCGTAGTTTGGTTTTCGATTCCATATTTTGTTCGTGTATCATTAAGACCTTCGTCCGCTTCTGATGGAACTTTGCATAAAGCGTTGATCGTTGGGTTAAGTAGAAATGATTTATCCAGAATCTAACATAATGCATTTAGTTAGAAGCCACCACTCTGATCATTGCCCTGTTAAAGTAATTAAGTAAACAAGGCGTTACTAATACTAGTAATATTAATGAGACTTGGAAGCATCATCACAATTCACAACTAGCTAGAAGCAATGATAAACTTTAGGAAGAAGGCAAAAATATGAAATATAGAGGTCTTTGAAAATATTTTCCACAAAACAAAAAAGCATATCATTGCTAGATTAAGAGGAATTATATCGGAGATACAACAACAACATACCTAAAATATTCTCTCACATAGTAGATCGAAGAATAGAATATACGCAGTTTATACCACTGCCTCAATGAAATTATATCGAAGATGCCTTCATAATTTGCAAAGAACCAAATAGCTCCACCCTTATTTTGTAAATTGTAAATGGATCTACTCCATATTTTAAGAACCAAATAGGAAAATACCCGCCAAAGGACCTTACATATTTCACTTTTGGGGAAAGGACAAAAACAATGCATTAGCTGAAACAAATTGACAACTCCTTTAATGCTATTCTTTGTTTTTTCTTTTTCTTTTTGCAGAGACTTTCTATTTTTCTTTTTCCCTGCAATTTGTTGCTTTTTTGTAGCCTTTGTTGATTTTTTTTTCGTTTTCCAAGGTATCCCCACAGTCGGTAGCCTTTGTCAATTTTTATCTTTCCTTTTCTTTTTTCTAGTTTTTTATTTTTTTTTTATCTTTTTAGTATATGTAAAAAAAATTATATAAAGTCTATACTGCTCATTTTTCATTATTTTCCCTCTTCTTTTTTTTTTTGTTTTTTTAAAATAAAATCAAATACAAAAAGTGCATTTTTTTAAATACAATTTTAAAGAGAGAACATATTGATACATATATACAATATATATCTCATAGAATAAAATACATATCTTATACGTATTGATACAATACAATATACATATACACAATCTAATAAATATTAATGCAATACACTACATATCTGATACATACATATATATTCTAGGAAAAAAGGTTAAATTTACCCCTCTACTTTAAGAAATTAGCTAAATATATCATTCCTCATACTTTATGGTTAAATTTACCCTTGTTGTTATACTCTGAGGTTAGAGTTGAGGCTCTATCGGAAACAACCTCTCTACTTCTTCGGAGGTAGTGGTATGGACTGCATACATTTTACCCTCCCCATACCTCACTATGTGGGAATACACTGAATTTTTTGTTGTTGTTGTTGTTATACTTTGAGGTCAAATTTATCCCTCTACTGTGAAAAATTGGATAAATATACCCCTAATTATATTTTGGGGTCAAATTTACCCTTGATGTCATACTTTGGGTTAAATTTACCCTCGTTATTAAGAAACTTTTCATATGCACCCTTTCTTAACAGAAAAGCTCAAATCAACGTTAAATGCTCCATTTTTAAAAATAAAATACACCTTAATCTAACCCGTCTAATTCGACTTGAGCCATAAAAAAGACACAAATAATTATACCTCCTTCAGTTTTGTTAGTGAAATTTTTTCAACGAGACTAAGCCATTGGATATTTATCAGTGCATATTGATATGCCCAAATTACAACTCTCGTTAGAAAGCGTAAGGGGTCATCGTCAAATATAGAACCCAACTAGGTAGGGGTCAAATCCCATAGAGAATACTGTGCTAATTAAGTTTTATGATTATTAATGGATGGTCGATCGAAAGTTTCGGAGTAAATGGGGGTTGTTTGTTATTAGTGACGTATGCTTGTAGTAAATAGTGTTCTAACTAATGAGTATGCTTGTAAGGTTTGATTCAATGAGAATGAAGAAACTAGGATTATGTTCACCATGATGTTGCAACAGTCAAGGGTGTGAGTTATTTTGAATTCATACGTAACAAATTCCAAATGCAAGAATTATTGAACTGTAAAGTTCATCTATGCATTTCTCAACCTTAATATATGATTATCCCTTAATTCTCTCAAACTTAAAGAATATATTGATATTTTCAATTGATCTCTCAAGTGGGTTAATCCTGTTAATGCATCAACCTTTGACCCAAAGATTAAAACCTTTGAGATCCTTGTAAATCTCCTTTTTTTCCCAACACACACATTTCTACTCAAACAAGTGGTGTTCTTGAGCTCACCTTTCCAGTTTGCAACCAAGAAGGATTATCATAATGAAGAGGATTTTATACAATTGTAATTAGTTACAGAATTTAAGCAATCTCACAACCCTAAACAACCAATCACATCAAGGCTCCCATAACCCTAGTTATGGGAGCTTTAGCCACACATCATAGCAAGAGAAGAAGACTTCATTGTATTTCTCATAAATAATTTAAGAAATTACTTACAAAAATATCCTAAAGATTGTTCTTGATCTCAAAAGAAGAATAGTGAATAAAGTGTTCGGATCCACAATTTCAGCTCTTTCTCAGAGAGTAACAAGATACAAATTTCTCAAAAGTTGAAAAATTAGATAAAGATGAACGAAAGATACCTAATCTAAACCTAGACTGGGTATTTATATGTTCCCAGGTACTGGGAATTTAAAATTTAAACTCAGTATTGTCGCATCACAGTTGACGGCCAAGTTGACGGCCCGTCAGTGGGTTGACGGTTCATCGTTTGGACCATCGCTGAAGGTCCCAAGCTGCTTCATTTTGCTTAAGGAGTGAAGGCCAAGTTGATGGGATATCACTTGTCTGACGGCCCGTCACCTGGATCGTCGCTTGATCACTCGGGGAACCACTTTTTGTCTCACCCTGACCGCCAGGTTGACGGCCTATCAGAGGTCTGATGGTCCATCACTTAGACCGTCACTTGGGTTATCCATTCTTCCCATTCTGTTTAGCTTTGACGGACACTCTAACAGTTCATCACATGGTTAATGGCCCATCAGTTTGGTCGTCATTCTCCTTTTTGCTCATGTTTTTTCCATTTTTCCAAGTTATCCCTTCAGCTAAGTTCTTGACATAAAAACACTAAAATCCAGCATCAAATACAACAACAATTGCTTACAAACACTCAATTATCCCTTGTAAAAGATGTAAAATATTTCGTCAAAAGCCGAAACATCAACACCCTCAACTTAAGACAATTGCTTGTCCTCAAGTAACTCAACACCAAATCGCATGCATGAATAAACACAATAATGGGCATTCAACTGTTGAACTAGATTTGATACAACCACTCAACTATTATCTCACTTATGTGGTATCAAAACATCAGGATCTATAACTGACACTATTTACAATTCATAACTTACATAACCATAGATACAATATCCCACAAAAATTAGCAAAACCAAGTATAACTCAAATTTCCCTCACAGTCAAAGAAGTCCACACATTATTCATTTAACCTGTGGATGAAAACCAGGACTCTCTCTCTTACAAAGGAAGTTGCAAACACAGCATACACACCCATAAGCTTGCCCTTATCATCTAATGTTCCCCTATGGTTGATTCGCAAAGATCAATCAGGTCTTTCTATGGCTTGTAATGAGGTTTTAGTGTTAGGTGAGGACTAATTTGGGGAAAAGTGACTTCAAGTTCGAGCTTCACTCTCTTTTCCCTTGATTACTACTCACCAAGACTAATGTTTTTCTAGTTCACTTACAATCCATACTATTCATCCACTATTTCACCATAAACACAGTTTTTTTACAGATTTAGCATCAACCACCCTCAACTTATGCTGATGCAGTCAGTTGAGGTGCACAATATCTAACTAGATTAGGGCCAAATGCAATATTTTATTTCAAATCCAAACTACCTCCATCAAATTGTTAACTTCTTGACAGTAGTCACCCTTAACTTAGGCATTTTGCCTAAGTTAAGGTGCACGATATCCAAAATTGGACTAGGGTTAAAGTTAGGTGCTAACATCCTAAAGAGAGTGAATCGGAGTTATTAGGAATGAATAGACACTAACATAAGCTCAAAAAGGGTCCAAAAAAGGAAAAAATCTTTTGGTGGGTCATTCTTTACGGCTAAGTGGACTAATAGTTGAAGGGGACCTACTATCCTATCTCATTGAATCAATCACAAAGCAATATCAATGAACCGGATAAGTTCTAGTTGTACATACTATGCAAGAACTATAACAAACACGTGCACACACAGGCAATGAGTTAACACTTATTCTACCAACTCTTGGGATTTACATCACATGATTATGCTCACTTTATTTCTACATCCCAATGCCAATCACAAATGGTTGTTCAACATATTCTAAGTGACAAGAAGGAATAGTCATACAAACATGTTCAAAGTACTATGCCACATTCATTTATCATCTGTACATACAAAAAAAATGCTAAAAGAAAAGACAATACATAAATATAATCACTGAACAATATGTATATCATGACAATAAAGGAAAAACAAATATGCAACCTAAACATGCCAGTTCTACTAGATAGCGCAAGGAGAAAAAGAACACAGGCAACAAAAACCACCGTGGTGACCGAAAAATAACAAGTTCAAGTATAACCACCCCCATTAAAAATGAATGATTTGTCTTTAAATGCATCAAAATAAAGTACAAAGGAATGGAATACTTGTAAAGTCTCCCAAGATGATGAGTAGGTCAAATGTGGTGAGGCTTTTTTGGCCTTAGTTGCAACATTAGTGACCCCAACAGTAGTAGGGGTGCTCAAAATAGCTTCATCCTTAATTGGAGGTATCTCAAATAGTATCGGATCAGGTGTGGTCCCTCTCAGTGGGGTTGAACTAGTGGATACTCCTACTGCTTCATCAGCAATCTTTTTCTACCTCCTTTCTTATTCCCTTCTCGACCTCTTCACAGCTTTTTTCATATCTCTAGCTCTCTTTTCTCTGGTGTCATATCCCCTTGCCTTCTTCTCTTTAAAGTTTTTCTATCTACATTCTCATCAACTTTCTTACCTTTATCTTTTAGTGGGTTTCCCATAAGATCAACAAAGCCCTCGTCTTCATTGCTGATTATCAATGCGGGATCAAAAGCAGGTTGTATAGGCTGTCTTTTTAGTTCAACAATGTCAGCTTGTACCAGCCAAAATTCTACCACAAACTTTGTAAAATCTGGCATAGATATCCTATCCAGTCATTTGTTGATATGCTCTTCCATGTCATTCATTCTGGCTTGAATATTCTAATATGGCTTAAAAGCTTCATCAATGATGCAGTCAACAAATGGATTGAACTACTTTGCCCATGCATTCAACTATTTCTCAAACTTCTTCTGAGCCCTCACGGATTTTGCAAAGGTTTTTTGCATCAATCGATATTCAAAATACTAAGGTGGTACAGATGCAGTGTCTGAAGTCTCTCCCACCGGAGGCATAAAAGCTGACCCTATAAAATCCTCGGAAGGGACATAATCTGGTAGCACATAAGTGATAATCGGTAATGGCATACCTGTGGGGATCTCAGATGTCCCTGGGGATAGAACTGACTATGATTGATAGGCAGGTGGCTTGTTGACTCGCATCTCAAATTTTGAGTTGTCCTTTGTTCTCTCAATTTCCTATCTGTGACTCGATCGAACCTCATTATCAACCCCTCTAATTAAAGGAATATTTGCTTGCCTGCACAGGCCTATGATCAAACATGGGAATGGCAAAGTTCTTGCCACTTTGTGTGCTCTAACGAATAACTCATCAGTAATAATTCGACCAAAGTCAATCTTTAGCTCGGCAACCAGACTAGCAACCAACAGTGTTTTGTGACTGTCCAAGTTAGCATCTCCCCCTATTGGCATCAATCGTAGTATGACAATAGCCTACCAAAACTTAGCTCGAAGCCGAGGAATGATTTAACAATGCGCTCTTTGGGATTAAGTACCCATGATGGGTTACCATTATCAGTGAAAAGCCTAGATAACCAAGTTCTTTGGGTGGGGACCATAGTTAGATGATGCTCAAGTTCTGGTACGGCTATCGGTGCTTCATAGTCAGGCCCAAATAACATCCTGTTCAGCGTACGGGCAAAGCTATCAATGGTAACTCCTCTTACCAGAACTAATTCCCTGTTAGGAAAATCTGAAATTTTTGTACCCTTGGGATAGTCCTTCTCTGCCAGTGTCAAATAATTGGCGAAAAACTCCTGTATGATATTGGGGCAGTAAGTCCCTGGATATCTGCTCTGTAATACCCCGAGAATCCTAACCAATAATAGAACCATGCTTCAAGTTCATGAGGAATAAATTATATAGTTTTTGGTAGTTTTAGGATCAAGGGTGATGTTTATTAAGGCCTCAAATATGTCCTAGCTATTAGGCGAATCAAAACATCCCTAACCGATTGAATTCTTGAGAAGGATATTGGTATAGTCAAATTGCAATGAGCATATCTTCCGTTATACAATGAATTTTTGAGATAATGACCACCAATATATAGATAATTGAATTACCTTACGAACGATATCAATTTTTCTAAAATTTGGTATCGGGGTAAAAAGTTATGGTCTTACAGTAAGCTATCTGGACTGCCAAAGTGCAATGGGAAGGCCGAAGGACCATCACGCCAGCGACAAACCATCGCCCAAACCATCACAACTAAGGCAGTAAGCCTATTTTCTATACATGGAGTGATGTTTTGAGGGACGGTCCGTCCTTGGGGTGACGGGTCGTCGCCTAAACCTTCGTACACCTCCGTTTAGCGATTAAAAGTCATTTTAAAGGGATTTTTGGGTCTTTTCCACCCTTTTAACACCTAACTAAATCAAATCAAAGCAGATAACTTCATATTCATCCATAGCATCAAAATTAGGGTTTCTTTCAAGATCAATTCCCAAGAACAAGGTTCAAACCCTTCTTCAAGAAAACTCAAGAATCAAAACATCACCATTCAAGAACCTTCAAGAAAAGCCTCTATGACCATTCTCAAGACTTCAAAAGTCAACTTGTTCCATTGAATCAAGCCAAATAAGCTATGTGGGGTTTCAACAAGAATAATTCTTTCGTTCTTGTGCCCAAAAACTTACTTTAAGTTACAAATTTATGAATTTTGATATGATTTCCATGAAATTTAAGTTAGGATTTATACCCCATGTTTCTAATTGCATGATTTTGAGGCCTTAAGTCATTTGGATATTGAGTTACATGTCTACTTTCAAATATTTATGCACATGATCATATTTTTTCCAAATTTTGAGTTGATTTACTAATAATTACATTATCAAGCATGAACCTTTTGGTGTTTTAACATAAGTTTGAAATATGGCTTTAAGCCCTAAGATTTAGCCTTGATATTTTAAGAAGATCATGATTTTAAGCCTCCTTGATGATTGTTTACCAAGTTTCAAGAAAGAAAGTTGATCTTTGAATCCTAAGCTAAAATAGAAATTTGCAGTATTTATGATTTAAAGCCAACAGAAGCATATTTGGCTTCCTCTATACATCCTTGTATTGTTTTAACGTGTATTACTAAAAGTTCTGAGCCTAAGTATGGAGTAGTATTTAGCATCGAGTTGTGCTTGATTCCAAGGTCTCATGCCCCAGAACTACGAGCCACCATAGGATTATGATTTACCCCAAGTGGGTTAAGATAGTGATCACTAAAGTTAAGGTTCTATTCCGATGGAAAGGGTAGAATAGCTCTCCCCAATGTGGTTAAGATGTTGGACTCCATGTCAGCTCACATGGTTTATGTCGGCTAGAAGAAACTCCCAAGTCTACATAGTTTCCAAGTCAAAGGTCCCCAAGTTCCCACAGTTTCCCAAGTCCCCAAAGTCCTATTATCTTCAAGATAAAAGCACAAGTTTTAAAAGTTATTATTTTAAGATTTCTTTTTTTTACTTACAAACTTTGAGAATAAGAGTAGAGTACAAATTTTAGAACTAAGTATAATGACTCGCAAGATTTATGCTACATGTTTCATTATGCATAATTTATGAGATTCAGATTTTAGATTTATTCAAGCTATGTGAGACATTTATATCAGCATGCATGGTTTTATAAAGAGTAATGATAATGTTTAATTATTGCATACATCCCCATATACTCAATACATCCTTAAAGTAGCGATCCACATATATGTTTATGTGCTACATTATCTCATAATATAGGTTTAGCTGCTTAGTCTCAACAGCGACAGTGATCTCTGAGTACCTTCATATACACTTCTGCAGTTAGTAAGTCCTCATGGTTCGAGGACCTTTTTCTCTAATTTTCAGTCTTGATAGCAGTCATTTATTATTTTCAGTTCAGTACGAGTCATTTGGGAGTTTATCCCAATAACTCTCTAGTTCTTTAATAAGTAGAGGCTTGTCAGACTATCAGTTGGAGTTTCCATATTTTTAGTATTTGTTATCCAAATGATGTTTTAAAGTTATTTTAGCCCAAATTTGACATGATATAGAGTTACTACTTAATTTATTTATTTTAAAGTAAGTTCTAGACTTAGTAGTAGGCTCGAAGGGTTAGCTTGGGGCTACTTGTAGACTTAAGCACTGTGTGACATCTTGAGATTGGATTTCAGGGCATTACATGCTCATACACCCTAATTCATACTCGTTAAATCGTGGCTCAAGCTCTAGGTATTCATGCAGCTTGAAAGTGACAATTTTATGCTCATCTGAGGTGGGCCTCTTTATTTACTTGTTTACTGTTGGTTTAAGCCCATCAAGATATTTATCTCGTGCTCTTTCAATATGCCACCTAATTGCTTCCCATGTTTAAGGGTATTTTCTTTTATGCTCATCTCGTGCTCTTTCAATATGCCACCTAATTGCTTCCCATGTTTAACTCCTTCCTCGTTGGAGCTGGAAATAGTACTACTGCTGCTATCACTTTCACTCTCCTCCTCAGAGTGGGAGATTATTTGAGTCGACTGCTGATGATTGTTGAAGGCAGGTGCTTCCTCGCTGCGTGCTGATTCACTTCTACCCCTTGCTTGTTGAGCTCTGTCACCGGCTCGGTGTGGTGATAATTTTCTTGCCATTTTTCCTGAACAACAAATAAACCATCAAGGTTGAATTAGAATTAGACATAAATCAGATGCAAAATCAAGTTGATGAACCATCTGACGGTCTATCAGGGTCATTGTCAAGGCTTAACCAGTGAAGCTATTTTTAGACCCAAATTGACGGTTCTCCTAATGGTCCGTCAGGGGTCTAACGGCCCATCAAGGTTCCTGTCAATACTTGTCCAGTGAAGTTGATATTTATATTCAAGTTGACGGTCCGTTAGGAGTCTGACGGTCCATCAACATTTCCATCAAGTGTGTTTTTTGAATTCAGCCTTTTCCTTGGCAAATTGTCGAACACTTGGTATGTATTTCCTTATTACACACAATAATTACTACATCAGTGCAACATTTAATCAATAATTTCACCATTTTTATGCCATAGGTTACTCAGACTTCACCTAGAATAGTGTTTACCAAAGTTCGACTTAAACATAAGCACAACAATGCAAAAACAAGATGAAGTTCCTTTCAAACATTATCAAATTTCCACAAACCACGTTCATCCTTCTAAAAAGAAGAGTAAAGTTGCAATCATACCTTATTTCTGCAGTATTCTTCACTACTCTGAACTTGCAGAACTTTACAAATAACTACGGCTATTAAATTGCTTTATTAGTGAGAGACTTAACTTAATTTTTGATGAGAATAAGAGTAGGAGATAGTTGTTTAAATAGGAGAGAATGGGAAAGAAGAAGAGTCCTAAGAGAGGATGAATTTGAATCCTATAATGAATGTACAGGGATGTAAATGGTTATAGGAGTTAAAGAGTTAGGAATGTGTGAGTAACTGACTCCCATTACCCATTAATAGCATTTGGGTCAGATCAACATGACTAAATAGCCTTTTAGAGATTCGACCCACTTGTTTAAAAGTTAGGGTTTGATTAAGGGGAAACTTTTTTTTCGGCGGTTATATTGTCTATCCTTACTAGAATAGGATTTATTTTGACTTTATGTAATGGTGAATGTGATGGTTCCTTAGATGGTTGACATTCCATCGTGGTGTCCGTCAGCTCTTATCCAGAACTAAACTTTTTTAGCTCCATGTTGACGACGTCTCTAATGTTTCATAGGGCCTGTGACGGTCCATCAACTTAGCCCCAAGATGGAATTCATCCAGCTCATTCAACTGCCTCCTTTCAATTCAGATTTAACCTTTTAAGTGCCTATAAAGCCTTGTGCTCCAGCTCTATTGGCAAATGACATATTTTTCCATAGACCAACTGGTACGGGGACATCCCAATGGGTGTCTTGAAAGAAGTCTGATACGCCCACAAGGGTCATCGAGCTTTCATGACCAATCTTGCCTACTTACATTTACTATTTAGGCTAGGATGGTCTTTATTTCTTGATTTAAAATCTCCACTTGCCCACTGGTCTGTGGGTGGTACGGAGTTGCTACTTTATATTGTTTCACCCCATATTTTTCCAAGGCAGCCCAAAACACTTTGTTGCAAAAATGACATCCTCCATCGCTTATGATAGTACGCGGTACTCCAAAGCGAGAGAAGATGATCCTTTGAGGAAAGTAACCACTCTTTCACCTTCGTTGTCATCTAGGGCAACAACTTCTACCCATTTGGATACATAATCTAAATCCATCAAGATGTATTTCAACCTATAGGAACTGATGAAGGGACTCACAAAATCAATACCCCAAACTTTGAACAATTTAACCTCTAGCATTTTTGTCATTGGCATCTCATGATTCTTCGAAATGAGCCTTGCCTCTGACACTGGTCACATCTCTTCACAAATTCGCATGCATCCTAGAACAAGGTTGGCTAATAATAGCCACTTTACAACACTTTTATTTTGGTACGATCACTTGCATGGTGACCCCCAGCTGGGAAGCATGGCAGGCTACCAAAATATTCAGCACATAAACTTCTAGGACGCATCTTCTTATAATATTATCAACACAACGCCTGAATAGATATGGCTTATCCCAGAAGTAACTTTTGGCATCATGAAGGAATTTCTTTTTCTCATGAAAGGAAAAAAGTTTAGAAATAAGATTGCTTACCACATAGTTGGCAAAGTTTGCGTACCAAGGTACTCTTTCAAGCACAGTAGCAAGGATATGCTCATCAAGGAATGCATCATCAATTTTACATTTATTAGAGATTTCCTGATCTCCCTCAAGTCTGGATAGATGGTATGCGACCTAATTGTTACTCCTTTTCTGTCTTTGACCTCAAAGTCAAACTCTTGTAGAAGCAGCACCCATCTAATTATGTAACACCCTGCATTTCAGGCTAGAATAAAAATCATCATTTCTATGCGTAGATGATCCAAAAGACTTAAATCCTATGCAAATTCGGCATTTTAATTAATTATGTAGTGTGGTAACCTATTTGAGCATGAATTGAGATTATAGAGGTCCCTTAACTCAAGGATTAGTTGAAAGCTTTCCTATCGTTCAAGTTTTAGTGAGCGTCAAAACTTGGATCAACTTCAATCGACCATAACTCCATGTATATAACGAACTGGGTGACCTACTATATATCAAAGGAAATTTATTTGAGTCCTCTTTCTAACGCCACTAGTTTTGCTTTAATCTGGTGCCGGAATAGAAAGTTATGCTTATTTTAATTTGAAGTATCTGTCTGCCAAAACATGATGATAAGGCTGATGAATTATTAGCTGTGTGATGGTTCGTCAAACTTGGTCATCAGCCTAAGGAAGTGAATGGTGAAAACCAGCCCAAAAGTGATGACCTAGGTGACGACTTATCACCTGAGTGACGGCCCGTCAACCCTGGTCGTCAACTGATGCAATTATGCAATTTTTTTGGGTTCCTTAGGGGTATTTTGGTCTTTACCTCACTCCAAAAACCTTTCACACCAATTAACTAACCCCTTAAGATTTATTAATCAATCACTATCAGTTTTACAACATAAAAAACTTCCTCTTCACACTCAAAATACGATCAAACTAGGGTTTTCTCCAAGAACAAAAAATTCAAGAAAATAAAGCCTTATGTTAAAGATTTCTAAGGAACGAATCAAGATTCGAGTTCTTCTCTTTAAACTAATTAATTTGAGGTACGTAGGGTTTTTCTAAAATTTTATGGGCAAAGAAACCATCTTTAATTCATGCTAACTGTTTAGAAATCATGATTTTTAAGAAAGGGGCTTTGAATGTACAATTATTAGCATGTTTTAGAAGCCTTGATCAGCATTGTTTAGGTCTTTAGGCCTTCCCCCAAATTGATTTGAAACTCTATATATATGTATGTATGTATTTAAGGATGAATATACAATTGTGAGCATGAATTCTAAAGAATCCCTCTCTTGTTATGATTTTTCTTTACTTTTCATATGCTATGGACTGTTTTGAATGCATCTTGAAAAGCATGATATGAAATGTCTTAATTAATGCTATGATTGAATTATGGTTTTAATTTTAAAATAGAGGGATGTTTATCTTGACCAATGTTGAATATAAATATATAATGAAAAGAGTTGCATGGTTTGTCAAAGATTACATGACCACCACATATTTATTGAAAGAATGAGAATTTTTGCATAGTTTTTGGAACATGAAATCTCTTATACTACCTGTATGTTTGGGTGGTCTAAATTGAATTTTTGATGAAAGAATCTTGCATGATACATTATGGCTCAGAAATAGGACTTGTAAGTCTTGGTGTGACGACACCAACTCAGATAATGACATGTTAATTTTGAACAGAATAGAATGTATATTTGAAATCAGATTTTCAGATTTTGAAACTAGAATGATGCATGTTTCAGAACAGACTAAAATTTGCCATAAAGAGAACTTAGGTGGTTCTCCAAAGAAGGCACGAGTTCAGACAACTCATTGCTCAAAACCATGATTTGCCGATCCGGGTATATTATTATATGCTGGCCTAGTACCCTGTGGCATATCAGACTTAGACACTTCAACCCTTGTGGCATACTTAGGTTGAGGACTTCCCCACCGAGTCAATGGAGGATTCTATATAGCCCATGGAATATCAAACTTGTAGGGGAGTACCACCTAACTCAGAATAATACAAAGATAAAAAATTGCATTGACAGAAAGGTTTTATGATTATCAAAAAATGCCCATGTGTTTTGGAATTTATATCTTATATGATGTTTTATGATTAGCTCTCAACTATTTTATTTATATAAAAAGTTTTATTTTGGATTGATCTGTGTACTAGTACATTTGTATTGCCCCTTCCTCCCAGGGTCTAAAACTCAGTTCAGAGGTTCTGCAAGGCCGTAGAGTTTTTAGACAGCAGTGATGTGTGTAGTTGGTGAGCCTTCTTTATTTAAGAAGGCCTATGTCTTTCAAATTATGTTATTTATTTTGGTTTAGGTCCACTGGGGGCCTTGTCCCAGTTTCAGATAGTTGTCATTTTTAGATGTAGTAGAGATTTTGCAGACTGGTTTAGATGTTGTTTTGTTGATATTGGGGTTTTATCCTTCATTGTTAAATTAAATTCAGAGTATGACCATATTTTCGTATTCAATTATATTTTTGTATTTTCTTTTATTATATGAATATTGTGCATGATTACCAGATAGAGAAGGGCGTTCTGGGCCTTTATGGTTTGGGATGTTCGTCACGGCCAGGCCCCAGTTTGGGTCATGACAAACTTGGTATCAGAACACGGTTTATGGTCCCAGGGTGTCTGCGAAATTGCATTGGATAGAGTTTTATTTATAGGTGTGTAGCACGCCATACTTATAAGCAGGAGGCTACTAGGCGTTTAGGAATGTCTCCCTTTCTTAATGTTCTAATTCGTGCTATGGAGTCAGAATGTTCCTCTTTAATACTCTAATTCATGTTATGGTTTCGCCCATATGAAAGTAAAGTTATCCCAATTCTTTTCTTACTTTGATATGCTCTGATATGTCTCATTATTGGGGTAATTCAAATGCAGAAGTTTAGAGTCTAAATAGTATGGTCCTTTCTGATTGAGCCATATAAGATATTAAAATTTTGCAAGGGCTTGAGAAGAGTCTGTTAGTGCTTCATAGTATATTGATTCTAGTGTGAACTTTGATTCTGATGAGATTGTGCTTTTCAACCTGCAGTATTAAGTGTATTAAGTACTTTTCAAAATTTATGTTGCAGATGTTATGCCTAAAAAGGAAAATAATATGTAGCAAAATGTTGGAACAATATTTCAACCCGAATAGTAGTATGAGTTAAAGTGTTGTTGTCATGACCTATTGGTAGTGATATTGGACCAAGAAGTTAGAGATATGAAGTCATAAAGTTAGAAGTCAGAGTAAGGGTGACTTTTATGTAGATAAATATTTTAGTTGAATAACCGATGTTTGAGGATGATTTACCCCTTTTATAGTGATAGACTAATGTGGTAACTAGTAGCATGTGTGGATTGTATGGTAGTCTGTAGGGGAAGTGTTTGACTCAGATTTTTATTTATACAGAGTAAGATGTGTATTCTTAGATCATTGATTATTGTGTGTCAAGTTTCTATCTCTTGTAATCTTTTTATCATTATGTTGTTGAAACTAAAAGTCTAGTGAAGCTATGTGGGGCTCTTTCGATTCACTAGTATAGTTGCCTTATCATTCATCTCGTTTCTTGTTCAAAACACAAAATCAAAGTCTAGTGAAGCCGTGTGAGGCCTATTTTGATTCACTAGCAACTTGTTGTTCAACTTATTGTTCTTGTGTCGGTTGAATATATGTATACCCGAATCTTTTTGCATGAGATTGAGTTGGTAATAAAGTGATACGTCCTTGTGTGTTAGTTTAGTAGAAGGTAGAGAAGGAGTTATTAGTCAAGGTGATATGAGGTTGTGGTATTTTTTTTTCATCTAAGGCTATTACATGTTATGTGTGGCTAATGGTACTGTTGAGTTGCTAGGTGGAGAAAGACTAGTTAGATGGTACATGGTGTTCTAAATGGCAAAGTTAAGGAGTTTTGACTGCTAGTGCTGAGCCTTTTGATATGATCTTGATCGTCATGGTAGAGAGATATAAGTTTGGGGTCGTGATATTAGTAGGCTATGATGGAAGAAGTATGGTTCATTAAAAGCTTGGTGATATCCATGTTAAGTGTTAGAATCTAAGTTTGAGTTTTGAACGTTGAACTAATTGAAATAAGAGTAGAAGCACCAGAGGGTGTGCACTTCAACTATGGGGATACTCATGAAGATTCAAAGTTAGTAAGTGTTCAAGTATTATATAATGACTGTTGGTGGCTATAGAAAATAGAGTGTATCTCAGAAGGTAGTATTAATAGTGGATTTTCCACTTTCAGGTGTAGTTATTCAGGTTAAGTTCTATGATATGTGTGTATGGTTATTTTTCCAGACCCTGGAATGCAGTAAGTGTAGTTCAGTTAGAGTCTAGTAAGGGATCTCTCAAACTTAAGATAATGGCTTGAAGCTAAAGGGGAGATGATAGAACGAATAACCAAGATAGGCTCTCAGATTCTAGTAGTGATGTTAGTATAATATAGAACATCAGAAAGTGAGGGTGAGACTCAACCCATTCTTATCTCAGTATTTTTCAGTTATCCTAATACCTACTCATGCCTTACGTTTCAGTTCCATGATCATGGTCCATGTTCATGCATATTAGAAAATCATGTGCTCTTCCAGTTTCTAAATGAGGAATGCAGTTCATTTTAGTAATCGGAATCACATTCCATAAGTTATGAACTCCAAGTTGAGGTCATGCAGCTCATGACTCATGTACTCATGCTTTATAGTGTGCTCAGTTCCCATAACTCATGCTACACGCCAAATGATTGGCGAGATTCAGCTTATAGACAGGTATACTCTCAAGTTAGATCACTTTGATGAATCCCTGATGTTGATTTGTTGTTCCTCAAGCCTCAGTTAAGTGTCAATTCTCATATAATATCCTTCTATATTTTTATGTCTTATGTTCTTACCTTTTATTGACTCCTTCTTATGTAATGATAGTGGTGATGAGTAGATGTTTCTTGTTGATGAAAGATCATTGTATGATTGTCTTAGATAAGACCATAAGTGTGAAGTAAGATTTGGGGCCAAGTATTTGATACATGTGATGGTTAGTGGAAAGTTGTGTGTTTATGTTCTTGGGATAGCGCATAAGAGTTATATTGAAAATGGTTTAGAGACTATGTGAAGTATGTATTTACGGGTGTTTGCCTTAAAGTTCATATGTGGTTATAAAGATAGGCTTGAATAACATGTTGGGATTTAAGTGGAGGAACGTAATATGTGCTAGTAAATCCATAGTAAGAGTTCAGAGTTAGTCATTATTGAAGTGGTAAGGCACGTTATGTTTAGGGTGTGATCTCTAAAATGATATAGAAGACTGAATCATATAGTTTAGACTAGTATCATTGTGCGGCATATTGTATTTTATGGTTTGGAGTTAGGCTTGATCGCGGTGAGAGGATTTAAGTCACTTTAGACATTAGTAGAAAGATTTATCAACGCCAATATGAGAATTTTAAGTTGAATCGATTGAGTATAATATTTAAGGGGAATAGTATAGATAATGGAGTATTCGGGAAGTGTCCTAAGATGGAAACTAAGAAGTTGCATTGCCTAAGGCCTGGTAATTCTACCCTAGTTTATGAGTTATATGTCTATATTCCATGTTATAGAGTAGTGCCAATGTTGTGATTCCTTAGTCAGATGTCTGGTGCAGATTATGCCCAAGATTCTTTTACTCCCTAATGTTAATAGAACTTCCTTATAAAGAGTATTGAATAGATACTCCAGTTAAGCATAAGTTTCCAAGTCAATTCAGTTTAATAGTCAGGGAGACAAGTTACTGTGGTTTTCCACCTTTTCACCCAGTCCTACTATTCGAAGTCCCCAAGAGATAATCTATTCTATCCATGTAAATTGCGAATCCAGTTCAGTCCAAGCATCATGTTTTAGATTCAGCTATTTAGTCATGACTCAATTCATAAGAGTTCAGCGCATAATCTTAAATTTTTCCAAGTATTTTAGCAAATAGTGTAATACCCTGGTACAGTCTAAGTCTTGTAACCTCATGATTCGTATTTTCCTAAGTTATGACTTATCAATTCAATATATATGATTGGATCATGAACACTTCAAGGAAATCCTTAATTCTCAGCATGAATCAACTCCTTAAAGCAAGTAAAGTCAAATCAGCACAGAATTTAGTTTCATGATAGAAGTTTAAATATTTCAGATCAGTTATATCCTTTCTTAGAAGACACATCATGTCTGCATTATTTCATACCTTTAAGCTTCAATATTCCTACCCATCATTTAGGGATGAATGATCCCAAGAGGGAGATAATGTAACACCCCACATTTCGGGCTAGAATGAAAATCATCATTTCTATGCATAGATGATCCAAAAGCCTTAAATCCTATGTAAATTTGGAATGTTAATCAATTATGTAGTGTGGGAACCTATTTGAGCATGAATTGAGATCATAGAGGTCCCTTAACTCAAGGACTAGTTGAAAGCTTTCCTATAGTTCTAGTTTTAGTGAGCGTCAAAACTTGGATCAGCTTCAATCGATCATAAATCTTTGTATATGAATAACTGGGTGGCCTACTATATATTAAATAAAATTTCTTAGAGTCCTCTTTCCAACACCACTGGTTTTGCTTTAATCTGGTATCGGAGTAGAAAGTTATGCTAATTTTACTATGAATGTCTGTTTGCCAAAACGTGACGATGAGGCTAACGACTTATCAGCTATGTGACGGACTGTTAGACCTGGTCGTCAGCCTAAGGTAGTAAATGGTGAAAATCAACCCAAAAGTGATGACCTGGGTGACGACTTATCACCTGAGTGACGGCATGTCAACCCTGGTCGTCAAATGATGCAATTATGCGGGTTTTTTTGGGTTCCTTAGGGGTATTTTGGTCTTTCCCACACTCTAAAAACCTTTCACACAAATGAAATCACCTCTTAAGTGTTATTAATCAATCACTATCAGTTTTACAACATCAAAAACTTCCTCTTCACTCTCAAAATATGATCAAACTAGGGTTTTCTCCAAGAACAAGAAATTCAAGAAAATCAAGCCTTAAGTTTAAGATTTCCAAGGAACGAATCGAGATTCGAGTTCTTCTCTTTAAACTAATTAATTTGAAGTACGTAGGATTTTCCTAAAATTTCATGGGCAAAGAAACCATCTTTAATTCATGTTAACAATTTAGAAATCATGATTTTTAAGAAAGGGGTTTTGAATGTACGATTACTAGCATGTTTTAGAAGCCTTGATCAGTATTGTTTTGGTCTTTAGATCTTCCCCCAAATTAATTTGAAAATCTATATATGTATGCATGTGTTTAAGGATGAATATACAATTGAGAGCATGAATCCTAAAGAATCCCTCTCTTATTATGATTTTTCTTTACTTTTCATATGCTATGGACTGTTTTGAATGCATCTTGAAAAGCATGATATGAAATATCTTGATTAATGCTATGATTGAATTATGGTTTTAATTTCAAAAGAGAGGAATGTTTATGTTGACCAATGTTGAATATAAATATTCGATGATGCATTATGGCTTAGAAATAGGACTTGCAAGTCTTGGTGTGACGACACCAACTCAAATAATGTCCTGTTAATTCAGAACGGAATAGACTACATGTTTGAAATTAGATTTTCAAATTTTGAAACTAGAATGATGTATGTTTCAGAACAGATTGAAATTGGGCATAAAGAGAGCTTAGGTGGTTCCCAAAGAAAGCACGAGTTCAAAAAACTCATTACCCAAAACCGTGATTTGCCGATCTGAGTATATTATTATATGCTAGCGTAGTGCCCTATGATGTATCAGACTCAGACACTCCAACCCTTGCGGTACACTTGGGTTGGGGGCTGCCCCGTCGATTCAATGGAGGATTTCATATAGCCTGTGGAATATCAGACTTGTAGGGGAGTGCCACCTAACTCAGAAGAAATACAAAGATCAGAAATTGCATTAACACAAAGGTTTTATGATTATCAAAAAATGGCCATGTGTTTTGTAATTTATATCCTATATGATGTTTTATGTTTATCTCTCAACTATTTTATTTATATGAAAAGCTTTATTTTGGATTGCTCTGCGTACCAATACATTTGTATTGGCCCCCTTCCTCCCAAGGTCTAAAACTCAGTTTAGAGGTCCTGTTAGGCCGTAGAGTTTTCAGACAGCAGTGATGTGTGTAGTTGGTGAGCCTTCTTTATTCTAGAAGGCCTATGTCTTTCAGATTATTTTATTTATTTTGGTTTAGGTCCACTAGGGGCCTTGCTCCAGTTTCAGATAGTTGTCATTTTTAGTAGTAGAGATTTCGCAGACTGGTTCAGATGTTGTTTTGTTGATATTAGGGTTTTATCCTTCATTGTTAAATTAAATTCAGAGTATGACTATGTTTCCGTATTCGATTATATTTCCATATTTTCTTTTATTATATGAATGTTGTGCATGATTACCAGATAGACAAGGGTGTTCCAGACTTTCATAGTTTGGGATGTTCGTCACGTCCAGTCCCCAGTTCAGGTCATGACAGATTAACCTTGGTTTAGCATCCTATTTTGCCATCAAATATCTCAAGGCAACGTGGTCTGTATGAACCACCACCTTGGTTCCCAATAAGTAAGCACAAAACTTCTTAAAAGCATAGAATGCTCAGTAACAGTGTAATTCTTCTGCGCCCTATTCAATGCCTTTCTCGCATAGTAAATAGGGTGGAGCAATTTTTCTTTCTTTTGACCAAGCACATTCGCAAGTGCTACTCCATTTGCATCACACATGATTTCGACAGGCTTAGACCAGTCTGGAGCAATAATAACATGGGCAGCCATAAGCTTCTCTTTAAGGCATTCAAATGCCTTCTTGCAATCATCATCAAATACAAACTTAGCCTCCTTGTCCAATAATTTGCACACTGGATTTCCAATTTTGGAGAAGTCCTTAATAAACTGGCAATAGAATCCAGCATGTCCCAAGAAACTGCGAACTCTCTTCATAGATATGGGAGGGGTAATTTCTCTATCACCTCTACTTTCGTTCGGTCAACCTCAATCCCCTTGGCTGAAATTCAATGTCCAAGAACAATGCCCTCCTTCACCGTGAAGTGGCATTTCTCACAATTCAGCACTAGATTGAATTCCTCGAATCTCTGCAGTTCTCTACTCAGGTTTACCAGACATAACTCAAAAGAATCGCCTACCATAGAGAAATCATCCATGAATACCTCTATGGTGTCTTCCACCATGTCGGAGAAGATAGACATCATGCACCGTTGGAAAGTGGCGGGTGCATTACACAGACCAAATGACATCCTCTTTAATGCAAATGTGCCATACGGGAATCATGAATGTTGTATTCTCCTAGTCTTCAAGAGCAAACAAAATCTGGTTGTATCCTGAATACCCATCTAGAAAGTAGTACCAACTACTTCATGCCAGGTAATCAAGCATTTGATCCATAAAGGGCATTGAGAAATGATCCTTAACATTCGATAATCCATACAAACTCTCCACCCAGTGACTGGACTAAGTGGAATTAACTCGTTCTTCTCATTAGTGACCACAGTCATGCCCCCTTTCTTAGGCATACATTGCACGGGACTCTCCCACTTATTGATAGAGATGGGGTACACTACCCCTGTGTCAAGCCATTTAATGATCTCCTTTATAACCACTTATTGCATTGGTGGGTTCAATCTGCATTGATTCTCAATAGATGGTGTGCAATCTTCCTCAAGCTAAACTATGTAACTGCATATACCCAGAGAACTACCAATAATATCGCTAATAGTCCATCCTATGGCCCTTTTATATCTCCTAAGCATAGAGATAAGGGCTTCAACCTACTACTCACCCAAGTCTGCTGCAATGATCACAGGAAAGTATTTCCACTGCCTAGAAACATATACCATAGATGGCCTGGTAACTCCTTCAACTCAAACACCGGTGGCTCTTCAATGGATGGCTTAGCCGGTGGTGTTGGACGTTTTTTGAGGTTCAAATTCAACTTATTGAGAGCATATGAATATGATCCCTTTCCCATTAGGGAACATATTGTCTCCTCATACTCTTCAATACCTTCGCTATCAAAGTTCATCAAGACCGCAACTAAAGTTTCAACAACAAATTTCTCCTCGATCGGCACCTCTCGCTTATCTTCATAATAAACATCGATAATAGAGAATACACTCATCTTTTTGTGTTGCTTCATTGACTGGCAAATATAAAATTGTACTACCTCATCATTGAGCCTAAACTGCAGCTCATTTGCCCACAAGTCATTCAACACACTCCCAGTTGTGAGGAAAGATCTACCTAAGATTATGCCCACCTCGAAGTCCACCTCACAATCCAGGATCACAAAGTCAGTAGGGAAAATAAAATTGGTCACCTTCATAGGCACATCATATATTACACCAATTGGTCACTTCACTGGTCTGTCTTTCATTATAAGTCTCATGTTAGTAGGCATGGGATCTCCCAAACCCAACTTTTTATAAACTGCTAGCCGCATCAGATTAATACTTGCCCCAAGATCACACAGGGCCTTTGTAAAATCCAGCGATCTAATAGTACACGGTATGGTGAATGCTCCAGGATTCGCTTTCTTTTGCACTAAGGATCTTGTCGAAATGGCATTACAATGGTGAAGATTGTCCACCAATTCATAGCTCACCGTCTTCTTCTTTGTGATAAGATCCTTCATGAATTTAGCATATCCAGGTATTTGTTCCAGTGCCTCCACCAAAGGCCCATTCAAAGTCAACTGTTTTAGCATTGCCATGAACTTGCTAAATTTTGTGTCATCCACTTTTTGATTCAATCAATGAGAGAATGGAGGGAGTGGTTTTGGCATTACTTGAACCACTGTTTCTCCCTTTTTTCCCTTATCTTTTTCTAACTCATCAGTCTCCTGATGGTTAGATGGAATATCATCATTATCCAGCTTCTCAAACTCTACTGGATGTTCATCTTCTGCTTCCTCATCCAATTCTACCACATCATCAATCACAGGCTTTCCCACAGAAGGTCCCGATAATACTTTACCACTGCGGGTAGAAATCGCCATACAAGATCTATTATTCTGAGGGTTTTGCACCGTGTCACTCAGAAAGTACCACTCTTTCTCTTATTAAGTACCACTGGAAGTTGTATCATCTGCTTTTTCAGCTGTTTTATTGAAGTTGAAAGTGAATCGACCAACTGACTCATAGAGGATAAGTCACCCTTCATCGTTGTCAGACTGACATTAGTTGACATTACTCCTTTTAATAACTTCTCCATCATGTCCTTCATGGAAATCTTACCCAAACTAGTAGTAGTATTATCATAATTTCCAGGAGGCACATACAATCCACTCCTATCGTTCTTATTTTTCCAGCTTCCTTGGTCACGATCTCTGTAACTAAATTTATCATAATAAGTTTGACCTTGATTCCCTTGGCTATTACATCAAAAAACCCCCTAGTTGTTCAGATAATTAGCTTTCTTCTCAGAATCAGAATTAGCTCTACCTTATAACCCAACGACTTTTACCTTTTCATTCTTCCCAGATAGCAAATGCTTTGTAAGCAGATCTATTTGGGTTTTCATATGTGTTATATCTTGGTCGCGCTCTTCCTCTTTCTGTTACTGCTCCACATATATACCACTAGACATAGTAAAGCTTGATACTACAGAATCCCTGGTATGCCAAGCTCTACTTGTCTTAGTCAATCACTCTAACATATCTGCAGCCTTAGTGAAAGTAAGCTCCATGAATGCTCCCCCTGCAGCATTGTCTACAATTGGTTTAGTGATGGAGTTTAAAGCTCTGTGTCAACTTCTTCTAGAATCTCATCCAAGTCTCATGGAGTGCCTCATTCGGTAACTGCCTAAAGTTTCTAATCTCGTCCCTCAAGTGTAACATACTGGAAGGCGAAAAGAACCTTTCTAAGAAAGCTTCTTTTAATTGACTCCAGTATGTTATAGAATCAGGAGCCAACTCATTCAACCACACTTTTGCCTCTCTAGACAGAGACAACGAGAATAACCATAGACGAATTGCTTTCAGTCCAACTCCAGGGTTGTCAAAAGCTTTGTAGATGTTGATTAAGTTCACCAAGTGCATATTTGGGTTATCCTCTGGAAGTCCACCAAACAACCCTTTGAGGTTAAGCAATTGTATCATGGTGTTGTGATGTTAAACTTTACTCCTAGAATGGTGGTGGAATAATTGCTCCTGTTGCACCAGCCTCATCCAAATCTGTGTCATCTTTCTCATCAGCGACAAACTGCACAGCAGGTCGGCGGTTTGCTCTTCCTCTAGCTGCCTGATTCCTATTTACTGGCGTAGCTACATTTTTGCACGCCTCTTATTTACAGGGTCAATCAGATCATCATCTCCCAAGTCATCCTTAATTGGGTAAGGAACACGAGCTGGTTGACCATCATTTTGTTGATTCAGCTGAGCTCTATCCAAGGTGGCCAGTCTATCTGCTTCTTGTTGATCTTCCATTCTACCAATTAAATGAGGTTCCAAATGATATAGTAATAGTAGTTCTCCAGACCTCCCCGTGCTTGGTATGTGAAGAAAAGATCCTATAACGAACAAAAAAAACAAATAAAAGTAAAATTAGGAACTTGACCAAATGTCAATTAACACTCATAAACTTAATTGACAACCATATTCCCCGACAACAGCACCAAAATTTGATATGCCTAAATTACAAATCTCGTTAGAAAGCGTAAGTGGTTATCGTCAAATATAGAACCCAACAAAGTTGAGGTTGAATCCCACAAGGAATACTATGCTAATTAAGTTCTATGATTATTAATGGAAGGTTTGTCAAAGACTCCAGAGTAAAGGGGCTTGTTTGCTATTAGGGGCGTATGCTTGTAGTAAATAGTGTTCCAACTAATGAGTATGCTTGTAAGGTTTGATTCAATGAGAATGAAGAAACTAGGATTATGTTCACCAAGATGTTGCAGCAGTCAATGTTGTGAGTAATTTCAAATTCATACATAACAAATTCCAAATACAAGAATTATTGAAATCTAAAGTTCATCTATCCATTTTTCAACCTTAATAAATGATTATTGTAATACCCCGTATATTTCTAAGCTAGAAAATGAATCATTATTCCTACGCATAAAACCTCTTCTCCTGTGATTCATGTTTGAGTACATGAATTAGGATGAGTATCCTAGTGATAATAGAGCTTATGATGCGTTAAGCATGTTCATAAGAGTCACTTAGAGTAAGCCGACTAAGAACTTTTGAATCCACCAAATTATTGTGTGTGATTTCACATAGGTCATCTTCAAATGAGCATAACTTAGTTTATAGGTGGTATTTTGGCAGATTCATACCCTCTAAATTTTACAGAATTGAATATTCTTTCCGTCGATACTAAATTCGCCTAAAACAGACACCCGATGAAGAAGTTATGGCGATTTAAAGTTTCAATAGTGTCATTTCAGTCAGTGGTGTGTGGCACCATAAGCAAAAATGACGTTTGTCAATTTCCAGTGACTCTCCGTGATTCCACCGCGTCGTGGTTATTTTCCAGGTCATAAACAAGTGGCAACGTGATGTCTCCGCATCGCGCTAGGGGCCCAAATCGGGAAATTTTTACAGAAATTAAAAGACGCATCTAGAGGGGTATCCTGGTCATCTTCCCACCCCAATATAAGCTCCCAAACATGGAATTGAGCCGTTATTTCACCAAAACATACTCTTTTTCATAAAAATCCTCTCAATAACACATTAGGGTTTCAATTGGGGGATTCAATTTCAAGCAAATTCTACCATCAAATTTCAAGAATCTCTCCATCAATCTTCACTAAATCAAGAACTAAGGTATGTGTGTGTTCATTCACGGACTCCTTTCGTCCATGAAGTCCAATAACCCTATTTTAAACTATATGCCATGACTTTTTTTTTATGTTTTGATTTGATTGTTGATCTTGTTTATGTGTTGAATGATGTCAAGATAGAATCTTTATGGGTTTGTATGAAACTAGGATAGAATGTTAGTTGAACTATATGAACTTTGGGAAATTTGGGTGGTTGAATTCATGAATAAACCTGTGACCAAAGTGGTGCTTGCAAGGTGTTTGATAAAATACCTAAGAGACTAAAAATCATGTATTTTAGCTAAATAGAACTTAAAAGACAAGCCCATGCTCTATCCCTTATGACTCAACATGAATTCCATGCAAATTGTCATGTATTGTTGTTGTACTATGGAATGCTCATGAAATTAGAACCACGCAGGTATGTACATGTTATATGCAGTATCTTCCATATTCAATAATATGATAACCATATGTAGAATGAAATCCCCTATTTATGGTATTATGAATTGTGAATGTTATTTTTACGATCAAGTCAGTTATGTGTGTCAGTTTCTTTTCATCGAGGCCTGGGGGTACTTGTACCCAAAAAATATAGTTGTATGCCTAGAGTCATGCCTTGTTTTCACGATACTCTCATTCAAGTGATATCTATAGAAATCAGTCAGTTATGTGACTCAGGAAAACCCAGTAATCTAAGTAATCTCATGCTCAATAACCTCAGCAACCTCAGTATTCACAGTTAATCTCAATAACTTCAATACTCTCAATCAGTCCTCAGAACTCAGTACATTCCGTCAGTCATTGAAATCTAGTAACTCAATTTAGCTCCGCTAAATAATCCTACTAACATCAGTTCAGTTAATCAGTTCAGTTCAGCTAATCAGTTCAGTGTCTTTTAGTTGGGAGTAGGATTCAGCACCGAGTGAACCCAAGGATGGGGACTCACCTACCACAGTCAGAGGGTGAGATTCCTAAAAGCAATCCTTGCATTCCAGAGCTACGTAGCCAGCATAGGTTGAGATATCCCTACCCATAGGGCTAATGCATCTCTTTGAGTTTACATGATAGTAGGGCAGACAAATGAGCTCCCAAGAATAGAATAGGGTTACTCATATGTTATCTCTACCCATGTCACGGTATTGATACCCTTCCAATCAGGTCAAAGATTAGACTCCACCAGTTCAGTTCTGGGGCATATCGATTAGATGATTACCTCCCACTGTCTCAGTTTCAGTCTTAGTCTCAGTTTCAATAATAGACTCAGATAGTTCTTCAGAATCTCAGGACTGTCAGATACATTCAACTCAGATACAATATGAAACTCATCTAGTTCCACCATATTCAATACTGTAAGATACAGTTACTCATGTTATCATTATTACCAATTCTTTGAACTAAATTACCAGTATCCTTCTTCATGACTGTCAGATACTGTCAAGCATATTAGTTTCTCATATTCATGCTTTCTAGATATAGTCAATCAGATTAATACTTTATAATTAGACTATCAGATACAGACGACCAGACCAGACCAGTCCTTCATAATCAGGACCGTCATACACAGTTATTTATGTATCACTAACATAGCACCAGTCCCTCAGTATTTAGTAATATAGTGTTAGTTCCTCACTTATTAGTGATTGTTAGTAAAGTCATGATGTCAGTATTCAGACTCAGTAGTCAGTATGATCAAGAGTTCAATTATAGTTTCTCATGTATGTATATATTCTCACGTTCATATCAGTCAGCATTGTTCATGCATATAACCCTTTGCATTTAGCCTACCTTACTTGTATAGTCAGTACATTTATTCATACTGACGTATTTGCGCTATAGTGCTTTATCTTAAGTTACACCATAGGTTCAGAGACACGACCTCCAGATCAGCAGTAGATCCCAGTAGCAGCAGTCAGAGTTAAAAGTAAGTCCTCATATTTTGAGGACACGATGATTTCATTGTTATTACAGTTTTTAATTTATTTCAGTAGTTAGAGTTAGTTGGGGACATGTCCCATCAACTCCTTATTTATATAGTTAGAGGCTTTCCTGACTATAGCATATCAGATAGTTATTTTATATTTGTTTTGGTATTGTTATACCATTTTCAGACATTATTCTGATCAGATGTTTATTTAGATTTGAACCTTATGGCCTTTCAGTACATGCTTCTGCATTTTCATATTATATTATGAAGTATACAGGTACAGATATTAGTCATAGGTTAGCTTGTGGTCCTTCGGGGTCATAAGCACCGTGTAGCATTCCGGTTCAAAAAATTGGGGTATTACAATTATCCCTTAATTCTCTCAAACTTAAAGAATATATTGATATGTTCAATTGATCTCTCAAGTGGGTTAATCTTGTTAAGGCATCAACCCTTGACCCAAAGGTTAAAACCTTTAAGATTCTTATAAATCTTTTTTTTCCAATACACACATTTTTACTCAAACAAGTAGTGTTCTTGGGCTCACCCTACCAATTTGCAACCAAGAAGGATCATCATATTGAAGAGGAGTTTGTACAATTGTAATTAGTTACAAAATTCAAGTAATCTCACATTTCATCAGTCATCAAAATCCAATAACTCAGTTTAGCTTCGCTAAATAATCCCACTAACATCAGTTCAGTTAATCAGTTCAGTTCAGTTAATCAGTTCAGTGTCTTTCAGTTAGGAGTAGGATTCAGCACTGAGTGAACCCAAGGATTGGGACTTACCTGCCACAGTCAGAAGGTGAGATTCCTAGAAGCAATCCTTACGTTCCAGAGTTACGCAGCCAGCGTAGGTTGAGATATCCCTACCCATAGGGCTAATGCATCTCTTTTGAGTTTACGTGATAAAATGGCAGACAGAATGAGCTCCCAAAAATAGAATAGGGTTACTCATATATTATCTCTACCCATGGCATGGTATTGATACCCTTATAATTAAGGCAAAGATTAGACCCCACCAGTTCAGTTCCGGGGTATGTCGGTTAGATGATTACCTCCCACAGTCTCAGTTTCAGTTTTAGTCTCAATTTCAATATTAGACTCAGATAGTTCTTCAAAATATCAGGACTGTCAGATACAGTCAACTCAGATACAATACAAAACTCAGCTAGTTTTACCATATTCAGGACTGCCAGATACAGTCACTCATGTTATCATTATTACCAGTTCTCTGAACTCATATTACCAGTATCCTTCTTCATGACTATCAGATACGGTGAAGCATATCAGTTCCTCATATTCATGGCTACCAGATACTGTCAATCAAATTGATACTTTATAATTAGACTGTCAGATATAGTCGACCAGACTAGTCCTTGATAATTAAGACTTCCATACACAGTTATTCATGTATCAATAACATAGCACTAGTCCCTCAGTATTTAGTAATACAGTGTTAGTTCCTCACTTATTAGTGATTGTCAATAAAGTCATGATGTCAGTATTCAGACTCAGTTGTTAGTATCATCATGAGTTCAGTTATAATTTCTCAAGTATGTATGTATTCTCACGTTCATATCAGTCAGCATTGTTCATGCATATAACCCTTTGTATTTAGCCTACCTCACTCGTATACTCAGTATATTAGTCGTACTGACACATTTGCGTTATGGTGTTTTCTCTTATGTTACACCATAGGTTCAGAGGCACGAGCTCTTGATCAAAGTAGATCCCAGTATCAGCAGTCAGAGTTAGAAATAAGTCCTCATATTTTGAGGACACAATAATTTCATTGCTATTGCAGTTTTTAGTTTATTTCAGTAGTTGGAGTTAGTTGGGGATATGTCCCATCAACTCCTTATTCAGATAGTTAGAGGCTTTCCAGACTATAGCATGTCAGACAGTTATTTCAGATTTATTTTGGTATTGTTAAACCATTTTCAGACATTGTTTTTATCAGATGTTTATTTAGATTTGAACCTTATGGCCTTTCAGTACATGTGTCCGCATTTTTATGTTATATTATGAAGTATACAGGTACAGATATTAGTCATGGGTTAGTTTGTGGTCCTTTGGGGTCATAAGCACCGTGTAGCATTTCGATTCAGAAAATCATGGTGTTACAAACTTGGTATCAAAGCCTAAGGTTCAACAGTATTCTAGGAAGTCTGAAAAGATGCATCTAGTAGAGTCTTGTACATGTATGTGTTGTGCACCACACTTATGTGCACGATGCTATGAGATGTTTTAGAAACAGTTTCCCTTCTTTTATGTCTCAGATCGTGCTATAGAAAAGTTTTCTAAGAAAACTTATATAGATTCTCGTCATGCTCCGTGCATGTTAACTCTACCTTACTTTCAAGGTAACAGAAATAGTGAAGCTCAAAGTTCTAGAGATAGAGTTTCCTCAACTATTCCTAACATATAGTTATAGGATTGCCCACAAACTCAGAAATACCCCATCAATCCCGTTATGTTCCAAGTCGTATAGATTTCATTCATGACCATGAGGACTCGTTCACGAACCCAATTTTAGATATGCAATTAGATCTTTTCTCAGAATCCTATAACAGTGTAGACCTAGAATTTTTAAGCATGAACTCAGGAGTTAACAGTAGTAGAGTTGGGATAGTATTATCCAGTTTGATCAGATTATGTATTCATGGGGATAGTTATACCAGAGTAAATTAGTAGGCTTGAACAGTGTAAGCTAGAATTTAAGTTTATTAATTTGAATTAAGTATGAAGGTGTGGATGTGATATTAGTAGTCTATGAAGCAACAGAAGCAGCTAATGGGCTTAGTAAGGCAAGCATGTGTTTGACAGGGTGTGAGTATGTGATTATGATTAAAGTTCAGTTCAGAGCTTAGTCAAGTATTCACAGACATAAGATGATGGCATAAGGTCAGGGGGAGATGATAGATCAAGTAACCAAGTTAGGCTCTCAGAATTCCAGTAGTAGTGCTAGTATGTATAGAAAGATCAGTAAGGAAAGATGATTCCCGATCTATCCTTATCTTCTTACAAGTTTTGTACTTCATTAGCATGATGCCTACACATGTTTCATAACTCATTTCCATGAACACAGCTTATATTTGCATGTTTCTCATAGACTCTTGTGCGCTCTCAGTTCCCCGCATAAGGATTTTTAGCTCCCTCAGTGTTACGAATCATGTCTCACGAATTCAAAAATTTCAGACTCAGGTCATGCAGCTCATGACTTATGTACACATGTCACGCCTTACAGTATATTTAGTTTCCATGACTTATGCTATGCCCCTACAGATAAGATAAATTCAGACTATGTCATGTATATCCTCAATTCAGACCTTTTTAGTAAATCCATGTTGTTGACATTCTATTTCTTAGGTTTCAGTCATGTGTCAAGTTCAGTCAGTGCCAATTTATGTTTCAGGCTCTCCTGATATGAGCAGTTGCTTAGATGAGAGATAGAAAGTGTTTCATGTTAAGAGAAGATTGTGGCATGCTTACTGTATATGAGGGGATAGTTACGAAGATAGGCTTGAATACCATGTTAGTGTGCAATTAAGTGGTTATCATGAGGTTGTATTTAGAAGATGGGGAAGTACAGAGTGTGAATGTATATTTAGATCCTTGACTTATGTCAATCCCCTTCGCGTACTATGGAAACTCAGTTGCCATCTTAGTTACAATTTCAGTAGTCAGTACCCAGTAATCAGTGTTCAGTTCCAGAATTTAATATTTTAGTATCAGCCTAAACCTTAGTTATCAGAACCCAATATTTAGTTCCAGTAAGACTCTCAATTATAGTTTTAGTTTTAGTGCCAACTTCAGTTTAGTAATCAGATCAGAAACTCAGTTCAGTTCCATACTTGCTTGACCTATGCTACAACTATTAGCTTCTCTCTTATTTGTCAGTACCTCGATTTACCAAATCTTTCAGAATTATATTACAAGTGTAGTATTTCATTTTTAAGTAATACAGTCTCCATGATCCATGCTCAGTCACCTCATAGTACTCAGTTAATCCTTATGTCCTATGTATAATATTTGATAGTCTCAGTTCATTTATTCCAACCAAGTTCAGTTTAGTCTTACATGACCAGTGTTTAGTTATTAGCATAAGTTAGTCAGTCTAGCTAGAAAATTAGTTTAACAGATATGCAATCAAATTTGGTAGGGGTTGTTCTCCCATATTTCAATCCAGCCATACTAACAGACATCTTGGGGATGTAACCATCTCTAAGATAGATCATACTAGTATATGCAAGCTCAGCTTAGTTTATGTATCATATCTGAGACACGAATTCCAGACACTCAATCGCAATTCAGTCTTGCATACCCAACATTCAGTTCTAGTATTAGTCCCAGTTACAATCTTAGTTATGATGCATGGTTCAATCCAGTAATCACCTCAGTTCATGTGTCATACCTCAGTTTCAGATCTCAGATAATCAGTCATGATTTAGTTCCTAGGTGCCTTACACATTGCCTCAGTTTTCCTCATTAGCTCAGCCAAGACAGTATTCCTAGAGGGACCTAGTGTCCCAAGGGGGAGATATGCTATGATCCCCCAAAATTTCATAAGCGTCCCATTCTCTTCTCATGTAATGAATCCAGTTTGGAGTAGGGATACTCATAAGTTGACCCTCTAGCTCCAAATCTTAGTCGTAACCTTGTACTCAATAGCTCAGTTTAGTCCACAATAAGATACTCTATCCATGTCATGCATTACAGACTCAGTTCAGTTCATGTATCACGTTCCAGACTCAGTTATGTTCTTATGTTTTCGCTCATTCATATTGAGTAATTAATCTCAGACTTATCGGTATTTTCAGTTCAATGTAACAGTCTTCTTTGAGCTTACTCGTTCCCATGTTCATATTTTAGTACCAAACTTTGTATTCAGTTTCATGCTTAGTTTTCAGTTCAAACTTGGTACCTTTGCCATTGCATGTTCAACCACATGTTCCTGAGCCCATTCAATCATATATTCACACGTCATATATGTGTGATCAGCTTATCAGTACTTTCTATCATGCATTCATGTATCATATTAGTCGTATAATCATGCATCAGATATACATAGATTCATCTTATAAGTTATGCTTCAGATATGCATTTTCATTTTGAGAAAACTCAGTCTGTCATAATGCTCAGTCGTCCATTCATGAATTAGTTATCAATGCATCAGATATGCATGCTCAGTATGAATCATTTTATTTGTCACATCAGTCATGATATCATGTATCATTCATTCATGTTCAGTTCATGTTCAGCTTATTATTTCCCCCCTTAGTCAGTCTCATTCGAGGACGAATGTTCCCAAGGGGGAGATATTGTAATACCCCGTATATTTTTAAGCTAGAAAATGAACCATTGTTCCTACGCATGAAACCTCTTATCCTGTGATTCATGTTTGAGTACATGAATTAGGATGAGTATCCTAGTGATAATAGAGCTTATGATGTGTTAAGAATGTTCATAAGAGTCACTTAGAGTAAGCCAAGCTAAGAACTTTTGAATCCACCAAATTTTCGTGTGTGATTTCACATAGGTCATATTTAAATGAGCATAACTTGGTTTATAGGAGGTATTTTGGCAGATTCATATCCTCCAAATTTTATAGAATTGAATAAGCTTTTCGTCGATACTAAATTCACCTAAAACGGAAAGCCGGTGAAAAAGTTATGGTGATTTAAAGTTTCAGCAGTGTCATTTCAGTCAGTGGCGTCGCGCCATAAGCAAAAATGACGTTTGTCAATTTTCAGTGTCTCTCCATGATTCCACCGCATCGCGGTGAGTTTCCAGGTCATAAACAAGTGGCAACGCGATGTCTCCGCATTGCGCCAGGGGCCCAAATCGGGAAATTTTTACAGAAATTAAAAGACGTATCTAGAGGGGTATTTGGGTCATCTTCCCACCCCTATATAAGCTCCCAAATATGAAATTAAGCCGTTATTTCACCAAAACATACTCTTTTTCATCAAAATCCTCTCAAGAACATATTAGGGTTTCAATTGGGAGATTCAAGTTCAAGCAAATTCTACCATCAAATTTCAAGAATCTCTCCATCAATCTTCACTAAATCAAGAACTAAGGTATGCGTGTGTTCATTCATGGACTCCTTTCATCCATGAAGTCCAATAACCCTATTTTAAAATATATTCCATGACTTTTTTTTATGTTTTGATTTGATTGCTGATCTTGTTTATGTGTTGAATGATGTCAAGATAGAATCTTTATGGGTTTGTATGAAACTAGGACGGCATGTTAGTTGAAATATATGAACTTTGGGTGATTTGGGTGGTTGAATTCATGAATAAACCTATGACCAAAGTGGTGTGTGCAAGGTGTTTGATAAAATACCTAAGAGACTAAAAATCATGTATTTTAGCTAAATAGAACTTAAAAGACAATCCCATGCTCTATCCCTTATGACTCAACATGAATTCCATGCAAATTGTCATGTATTGTTGTTGTACTATGGAATGCTCATGAAATTAGAACCATGCAAGTATGTACATGTTATATGCAGTATATTCCATGTTCAAGAATATGATAACCATGTGTAGTATGAAATCCCCTATTTATGATATTATGAATTGTGAATGTTATTCTTACGACCTAGTTATGTGTGTCAGTTTCTTTCCATCAACTCTTGGGGGTACTTGTACCCAAAAAATATAGTATTATGCCTAGAGCCATGTCATGTTTTCATGATACTCTCATTCAAGCAATGATCTATAGGAATCAGTCAGTCATGTGACTTAGGAAAACCCAGTAATCTAAGTAATCTCAGTGCTCAGTAACCTCAGCAACCTTAGTAATCACAGTTAATCTCAGTAACTTCAGTACTCTCAATCAGTCCTCAGAACTCAGTACATTCCGTCAGTCATTGGAATCTAGTAACTCAGTTTAGCTCCGCTAAATAATTCCACTAACATCAGTTCAATTAATCAGTTCAGTTCAGCTAATCAGTTTAGTGTCTTTTAGTTGGGAGTAAGATTCAGCATCGAGTGAACCCAAGGATGGGGACTCACCTGCCACAATCAGAGGGTGAGATTCCTAGAATCAATTCTTGTGTTCCAGAGCTACGTAGCCAGCGTAGGTTGAGATGTCCCTACCCATAGGGCTAATGCATCTCTTTGAGTTTACGTGATAGTAGTGCAGACGAAATGAGCTCCCAAAAATAGAATAGGGTTACTCACATATTGTCTCTACCCATGGCACGGTATTGACACCCTTCCAATCAGGGCAAATATTGGACTTCACCAGTTCAGTTCTGGGGCGTGTCGGTTAGATGATTACCTCCCACAGTCTCAGTTTCAGTAATAGACTCAGATAGTTCTTCAGAAGATCAGGACTGTCAGATACAGTCAACTCAGATACAATACGGAACTCAGCTAGTTCCACCATATTCAGGACTATAAGAGACAGTCACTCATGTTATCATTATTACCAGTTCTTTGAACTCATATTACCAGTATCCTTCTTCATGACTGTCAGATATGGTCAAGCATATCAGTCTCTCATATTCATGGTTTCCAAATATAGTTAATCAGATTAATACTTTATAATTAGACTATCAGATACAGTCGACCAGACCAGTCCTTCATAATCAGGATTGTCATACACAGTTATTTATGTATCACTAACATAGCACTAGTCCCTCAGTATTTAGTAATACAGTGTTAATTCCTCACTTATTAGTGATTGTCAGTAAATTGATAATGTCAATATTCAGACTCAGTAGTCAGTATCATCACGAGTTCAGTTATAGTTTCTTATGTATGTATGTATTCTCACGTTCATATCAGTCAGCATTGTTCATGCATATAACCCTTTGCATTTAGCCTACCTCACTCATATACTCAGTATATTTAGTCGTACTGACGTATTTGTGCTATGGTGCTTTCTCTTATTTTACACCATTGGCTCAGAGGCGCGAGCTCCAGATCAATAGTAGATCCCAGTAGCAGCAGTCAGATTTAGAAGTACGTTTTCATATTTCGAGGACATGATGATTTCATTGCTATTGTAGTTTTTAATTTATTTCAGTAGTTGGAGTTAGTTGGGGACATGTCCCATCAACTCCTTATTTAGACAGTTAGAGGCTTTCCAGACTATATCATGTCAGGTAGTTATTTCAGATTTATTTTGGTATTGTTATACTATTTTCAAACATTGTTCTTATGATATGTTTATTCAGATTTGAACCTTATGGTCTTTCAGTACACGTTTCTACATTTTCATGTTATATTATGAAGTATACAGGTACAGATATCAATCATGGGTTAGCTTGTGGTCCTTCGGGGTCATAAGCACCCTATAGCATTCCGGTTCAAAAAATTGGGGTGTTACAATTATCCTTTAATTCTCTCAAAACTTAAAAAATATGTTGATATGTTCAATTGATCTCTCAAGTGGGTTAATCTTGTTAAGGCATCAACCCTTGACCCAAAGGTTAAAACCTGTAAGATCCTTGTAAATCTCTTTTTTTCCCACCACACATTTGTACTCAAACAAGTAGTATTCTTGGGCTCACCCTTCCAGTTTGCAACCAAGAAGGATCATCATATTGAAGAGGAGTTTATACAATTGTAATTAGTTACAGAATTCAAGCAATCTCACAACCCTAAACAACCAATCACGTCAAGGCTCCCATAACCCTAGTTATGAGTGCTTTAGCCACACATCATAGCAAGAGAAGAAGACTCCATTGTATTTATCATAAATAATTTAACGAATTACTTACAAAATATCCCAAAGATTATTCTTGATCTCAAAAGAAGAATAGTGAATAAAGTGTTCAGATCCACAATAGCTCTTTCTCAGAAAGTAATAAGATAAAAGTTTCTCAAAAGTTGAAAATCAGATAAAGATGAATAAAAGATACCTAATCTAAACCTAGACTAGGTATTTATATATTTTCAGGTACTGGGGATTTAAAATTAGAACTCAGTATTGCCGCGTCATAGTTGACGGCCAAGTTGAAGGCCCATCAGTGTCTTGACGGTTCATCACTGAAGGTCCCAAGCTGCTTCATTTTATTTAAGGAGTGATGGCTAAGTTGACGGGTCATCACTGGTATGGTCCGTCACTTGGATCGTCGCTTGATCACTCGGGTAACCACTTTCTGTCTCAGCCTGACGGCCAAGTTGATGGCCCGTCAAAGGTCTGAAGGTCCATCACTTGGATTATTCATTCTTCCCATTCTGTTTAGCTTTAACGGACACTCTGACGATCCGTCACATGGTTGACGGCCCGTCAGTTTGGTCGTCATTCTCCTTTTTGTTCCTGTTTCTTCCATTTTTCCAAGTTATCCCTTCAGCTAAGTTCTTGACCTGAAAACACTAAAATTCCGCATCAAATACAATAACAGTTGCTTGAAAACGCACAATTATCCCTTGTAAAAGATGTAAAATATTCCGTCAAAAGCCGAAACATCACATATTTCATGAAAATATGATCTGCACCAGTGCAAACACAAAGAAATATATATCTCTCTCAGTTCATGGATCTGCATCAGTGTAGAGCTCGTGAAAAATGATATTTGACAATCAAATACAATAAATTAGGCCCATTGGATATTGCTCTGGATGATTGAGTTGAGAGGTCTCCCTATGTGTCAATCGTGACATCTCTTCATTCATATATTTTTATATGCAATTTTGATCTATATAAATTTTTCACCATGTCATTTGCTCAGAAAATTTATTTACTAATTCTAGAATCTAGATGCACATAAAATTGCATACCAAATTTTAAAATTTGAACATAATCGAACAAAAGGATAGTTTGTAATAGACATTTTCTGTAGTTTCATGCTTCTAAGTTATTCCATTTTAGTTCATGTTTTGTTCATTTGTAAACAACCTACCAGCGTTGCACATTGAAAGAAAAGTATTTTTGTTCATTGAAAAAATTAGCCAACAGAACTGAACGGGTTATATTTATTTGTATCTTTTTTATGGGTTGATTCAGATCGAACGGGTTAGATTAAGGTGTATTATATTTTTTAAAAATGATTCATTTAACGTTGATTTGAGATTTTCTGTTAAGAAAGCGTACATATGAAAAGTTTCTTAACAACGATGGTAAATTTAACCCCAAAGTATGACATCAAGGCTAAATTTGACCCCAAAGTATGACAAAGAGTATATTTAACTAATATTTAAAGTAGAGGGGTAAATTTGACCCCCGAAGTATGACAATGAGTGTAAATTTGATCCAAAAATATGACGAAGGGTATATTTAGTCATTTTTTTTAAAAGTAAAAGCGGTAAATTTGACTCGTTTTCCTATGTTCTATACAACAATGCTATAGTTTCTATACACATCGTATACATATACATATTTTACACAACAATGATATAATTTATATACACATCGCATATAGTTTCTACACATATCTTATACATATAGGTATTTTATTCAGTAATTATGCACTTCCATACATATCCTATATAACTTTTAGCTGCACTAATTATTTAGATACATATTCTATACCATACTTATACAGTTTCTACACACACCTTTTATCGTTTATTTATATATATAGTGTACAGATACGTATTTTACATAACAATTGTATACTTTCTGTACACATCTAAGGATACATATTTTATACAATAATTATACAGGTTTTATACACATTCTATATATTTTCTACATATATCTTATACATACGTATTTTATATAATAACTATACAGTTTTTATACATTGTATTAGCTATTTTAAAAAAAAAATTAAGTTAAAAAGTTGAAAAAAAAAAAAAACACTGAAACATTTAAGAAAACTGGTCAAATTGCCCAAATTGGGAAATGATAGAAAATAGCTATTTTGATGGATTAGTATTGCCGAGTGACAATTAAATGTCAATTAGTTCAACTATGAGCTATTTCTTTTGATGTGAGCCACCTGATGTCTTTTCGGTTTTCCTCTTCACTTTTTTTTTATTCTTTATCGATGACTTATTTTTAATTATTAATGCTGACGATCCTTCTAATTACTAATTAGATTGTAAAGAGGTTATTAACATGCTAATTAATGCTAACGATCATTATTCAAATATTATTGATGATTGCTACATGTCTTTAGTCTCTGCAGAGAAGGAAATAAAACTGCACATGAACTTAAGGCTGGGCATATTTTGGTTTAGACCAAAAAAATCAAAAAATTGAATCGAAATTTAATTTTGATTTGGTTTTTTGGTTTTTTGGATTGGTTTCGGTTTCAAATTTTAGAAATTTGATTAAACGGTTTGATTTTTGGATTTATAAAAAAAGAATTCGGATAAACCGAAAAACCAAAATTATATAAATAATATATTATAATATATATATATATATATATATATATATATAATTTAATATATATGTAAATATACTAAAAATTTAATATAATCTGATATAACATATAAATATATAAATTATAATCATTTAGTAACCCCAAATCCTAATATACTGCTTTGCTTCAGACCCTAACATTAACGTGAAGGCTGTAGCAGCGCTCAACCATCCTCAATTCGTCAATTCATTTGAAATTTCAAAATCGTCAACAACAGTCGTTTGCTCAGTTCGTCACTGCCATCGACAGTCGCTGCCGAGTGCGGCCACTGCCATTACGCCAACTGCGCGATGACTCAGCAAGGTCGATATTTATGGTTATTTCATGCATGTTGAATTAATTATATTTGGGAATAAAAAATAGGTTTGAAAAAAAAAAGATTATTTTTTTAGAAAAATCATCAATTTTAAATGCTCACTACTTTAATCTTTAAAACCGAAATAAAAATTCGAAATAACCAAACCGAATTTGTAAAAACCGAACCAAACCGAAATAATTTTAGTTTGGTTATGGTTTTCATTTTCGTCAATCCGAAAATCGAAAAACTGAATCGATATTCAACAATCAAATCGAACAAACCGAATGCCCACCCCTACATGAACTAGTCATAAATGAAACTAATTTAGATATTTTGAAAGATTATAGCTTTATGATATACCCTCTACTTTTTTTTTAGGCAAAATGCTCTTCTGGACCCTTTTACTATATCCATTTTGTAAGTTAGACACTTCTACTTATATGTTTGTCATCTGGATCCTTGAATAAAGTAATATTTTTAACACTTTTTCGATGAGTGTAATACACTCGCCCACATCAGCTGTCATATCATCTTCCACATCATTTTTAATTATAAAAAAATATTAAATATTAAAATTAATTAATAAAAAAAAAAAACCCCACCCTTCTTTTTTTTCTCTCTCTTCCCGTTTGTTCTTTCTTTCTTCTTAATTCTCCCCTTCTCTTATTTCTTTCTCTCTTCCCCTTTTTCCTTTCTTTCTTCTTCTTCTTTTTTATTAGAAAATGTTGTGTTGGATAAGAATATGTGATCCTTCTTTTTCAAATTTGTAGTGATTAAGGATGATGATTTTTTATGATCCAAAATTATGGTTTTTAAAGAGGTAATTAGACAGTGATGATTGGAATGCAATGGAAATTGAAATCTGATTCCAAAATGATATAAATGGAACCATATCCTTCATAAAATAATAGTATTTACTGAAAGTACGAGACCCAACCTGTTTGTGAATCGCCCGAATCTTGTTTTCCGTCGGAGCTAATCTTGGGTCGTTGTTGTTAGTTTTGTTGGGGTGATGAAGATTTTCTGTTGGGTTGTTTAGTAAGGTTAAAAACAGGGTTGGAAATGAAGGTAGTGATGATGGGTTACGGTGATAATTTTGTTGTATTCATGGTGTTTAATGATAGTGTTGGTCTCTCATTTTTTCTTTCTTTCTATTTTCTCTTACTACCTATCTTGCAATTTGTGTGTGGATGTGGAGGAGTGTGTTTTGTGCTTTGTGGAGAAGATAAAAATAGTGGAGCTGGGGAAGTTGTGCAGTGACGATGGATTTATTTTTGTGAGTATGTGTGTTAATGGTTGCGTTAATGGAACTGGTGCATATATGTGTTAATGGTTGTGTTAATGGCTGCGTTAATTGTGTGGGGAGGGGCTGGGGTGGGGTGGCTGGGACAGGGGTTGGGTGGGGAGGAGGGGCCGGGACGGGGCCTGGGGTGGGATAGGATGGGGGAGTGACTGGACAGGGAAAGGGGGGGGGCTTTTTTTCTTTTTTAGATTTAAATTTAATATTTTTTAATTTTTTAAATATTTTTAAATTAAAAAACTGAAAAAAAAAAAAGTTTTATTCCTTTTGTTTAGTTATTTTAATATAAAAATTAGCCAAAAATTGACACCACTCGCACTCCAGAGTGAGTGACTACACTTTTCTTATCCCAGTCAAGTCATTTAATGCCACATAGGAAAAGTCAACGGTCAAAGGGTTTAAAATATAATTTTTTAATGGGTTCAAGGGTCCAGATGACAAATATGTAAGTAGAAGTGTCTAACTTACAAAATAAATATAGTACAAGGATCCAGAAGAGCATTTCACCCTTTTTTTTTTAAATATTTTCTTTTGAAAATAATTGTCTAGGTACCATATTTCCAAGGAAAGTCAATCTCCATAATAAGAATATTCTTAATGGTATAAATAAAATTTCTAGTCTTTTCATTTATAATTTGATACCTTATAAGTTTTTACAAAATAAATAAACATTCCAATAAAATAAGAGGAAAATAAAAACAAATTATTAACTTATCTTTCTATCTAGCCGTGAAAAATTCAAAAAACGAACAAAATATATATATATATATTGACTTGTCTTTCTACTTTACCGTGAAAAATCAATAAATGAGCAAAAAGAAAAAATCACTTTCCTTGCTATATCAAACAATATGACAAATTCACCCAATATAATAGTAAACGTAGAAAATAAAAATAAATCATTCTTATCTATTGAGTCGGGGAAAATATTCAATAAATGATTTTAAAAAAAAGTTATTTTCCCTATTATATCAATTAACTAGTGGAGTGCCCGGGCGCAACAATTGTAATTCACATGGGGTAAAAATAAATCAAATTTTAATTTCCAAGGGAAAAAAAACAGTTTTCTTTTTTTGATATCTTACAATTAGAATTACATTAACTTCCACAAGTACAAGACGCAAAAAACACCTTTACATTTATTCGACTATTTATACATAAGAAATAAATCAATAGCGAAAAAAACACGTGTATTATAGATTCCTCTTTGGCTGAAGTCCTCTCTCAAACGGTATTCTCTAATTTTCATAGCACGTAGCTTTTTATTCAATAATGGTTCAGCAACAACTTTGGGTTTGTGATTTTGAATACAGCAATAAGTTGAGTCCTGAAGTTATGCAAATTCTGTTTAAACCTTTGGCAGAGGAGCAAGACAATTAATTCTTGCAGCAATACTTGCAATTATTACACTAACAATCATGTATAAGGAAGGTATGCGTATTCATGCATCAAATTCATTGAAAAGCTCAAAAGCTCTGAGCCCTGAAGAACATATTCAGTGAGATGAGCAAGAAAATCAGGTTCATCTTCACAGAAATACGATTATAATTATATCTCTAATTTAAAGCTAACTAATGATATCTCTAATTTTAAGCTAACTTTAACAATGGAAATAAAACTATTGAACAAATCTTACCGTTTCAAGACCAAGAGTACAACAAAGTCATTCCTTCGTCTCTCAATACGTTAAGCCTTTCAATTGCATCTATAAAAGTATCAAGAACGCCAATAAATTTCAAAAGCAAACACAAAATAGACTGTAACTTAGATTCTACAGTCAATATATTCACATCATAATCAAAATTGCATTATCCAAGTGTTTTGCGAAAATTTTAACTTTTAGAGTCGCCACTTAATTTATTTGAAAAGGAATTAAGAAAACCTTTATGAAGTACTTAGATGATTCAAAACAAGAAAATCATTTAAGTTTTGAAATTCTAGGTAAGCGATTCCTATTAACAATTTAGGAAGGTTTTTAAGGCACCTAAAATGTCCACTAAATTGCAGTTATTCGGACTGTTTGAAAAATGATTTCTTTTGACTAACTTCTAAAAGAAAAAGTTGGGTGTTGAAAAGAAGTTTATTAAGAAATATTTCGGAAGTTTATGCAAAACTAGTTCTTTTGCGACTTAGTTAGTGGGTTTAACTAGCTTCAAAAGAACACCAAACAAATAAACATAGAAAAAAAAAGAAAAAGGGAAAGAAATAAATGATTTGAGCTCGTAATCCCAAATTCATTATCCCTGTCCTAATCTAATTGGGCCTTCGATCCATTACTATCTATCCTAATCTAAATATCGGGCTTTGTCCTATAACCTGTCCTAAATTATCTTTTGGACCTTTTGGACCATAATCGGTTTCACCTGTATTACTTTACAACTTTGGCTTCGAAGCCCAAATGAATAAATAATGAACCAAATAAATGAATAAATAGATAAAAAAAAAAAGACGACAATAAATGAATGAATAAAATATGAGACTTTCAAGTCTCTTAGCCGCTTCAGAGATGGGACTTTAACCCATTCTTCTTCTTCTTTCAACTCCTTGTATCTGCATATCATGCGATCGACTTTTGACCTTAGCCCTTCGGAATGGACTCCCTTTACGAAATGCAAAGTGAAAATTATCTCAAATATACTTTTTAGATTGTTAATTACAAGTTATAGCATAACTTTTCACTAATTACTAGACTTAAGAAATAATTACAAGTTATAGCAACTTGTGAGAAAAACATACAACAACAACAACAACATACCCAGTGTATTCCCACCTAGTGGAGCCTAGGGAGGGTACAGTGTACGCAGACCATACCACTACCTCAAGAGAAGTAGAGAGGCTGTTTTCGATAGACTCCTGACTTAGGACCAATAACAGTATAACAAATATAAAAAGTAAGTGCATATAAACTAGTATGGTACACAAAACAAACTAACAGTATACAAACACAAAAATAAGTGTATAATAAACTAGTATGGGATGCAAAAAAGCCAATACCTGTATATATACTGCATATAAAGTACTGCGTATAAACTATGTAATTTCTGTATAGCACCTGCATATATATTGGACATTAAACTATATAGGAACTGAATAAAGGTTGCATATATACTAAATATCAACTGTGATCAACATAAACTAACATTTTAGCATCAATTGTACAGAATTGTATCAATTACCAAAACATATAGTATTTAGCATAACATTTCATATTAAGAATCTCCGAGTATATCAACTCAAAACAAAAACAACCCTACGCATTTCAACACTAAAACATATCTAACATCTGTGTTTCAAAGATATTTCTAACTAAATTTGCTGCACACCATCCTTTTTCTTCAACAATCGACCGGTAGATTCATCTTCACTAACTGCACATTGGCTTTATTTTTTCTTTCCATAATCTCATAGCAACACACCATACCGAATACGAATAACATCAATATCATCTAGATGATTAGAAATTTTAAGACTATCAAGCAAATACTCAGTAAAGGCAGCAATAAATACACCACAGTTCCTGCAAACATAATACATCATCAGTATAATTGACAAAAAAGTATGTAAAATGAGCAATTGAATGTGCATTCAATATATTACGTGTTAACTTGAGTTGGAAATCCATCAACAATATGAATATCAAAAGAATTAGCCACTGGAAGTCCATCGCTCCTACTTTTTCAAAATCTAATAGAAGAAAGAAACAGTGAAATTAATTTTGACTACGCTGCAACTGATTTCTGAACACGAACGGCATACCTTGCACCATGCATTGACTCATACACATATATACACTGATCTTTAAAAGACAGCCACGCCAAAATCCAATGAAACTCCTCAGCAAGATTAATTGGAAAAAGAATATTGTTAATGCTATTCCATAGGACGTTACATCTTATAAAAAATCCAAGCATGTATTCAACGATTTGATGTTCTTGAGTGATAAGTGTTACATCTCTATTGTTCTCCACAAAACGCTTATACAAAGTCTAAATCAAGCAGTTAAACCAACAATCGATCATTGTAAATTTAACTGAATCACAAACAGGCCCATATTTTGACTTCTTTCGCAAATAGAAAAAGATAACATCAATATGCTAAAAATACGAACAACAAAACCACGTTAAAATGCTAAAAATGAATACAGAAAACTAATTTAAATCTGATAAATACAAGCTACTTATATAACATGCATTATATCAACTACTGCATACAAACTTGTACCTATTGTGTAGGACCTGTATATATACTGAATAGCAACTACTGCATTTAAACTGTGTATCTACTATATAAACACTGCATAGGACCTGTATATACATTGCATAAAAAGTGTTGCATATAAACTGCACATAAAGTACTGCATAAATAAAGCATAGAACTTATATAACATTCATCATATACAAAATTTCAGTATTCCAATTAGCTTATCACTATCAAGTACAAAAATAAAAATATATAACCTACTTAACTAACAAATTCATTACTTACTAAATCAGTTAACGATACTCCTGGATATGTCAATGTGAAGAAACACTCTTTCATCTTAACAGTATCAACTCCATAGTCAAAATATTTTTGGAGAGCATTGACAGAATCAGAATAAACAGGCTTGAAAAAAATGTTACAAAAATTGTAATAAATGATAAAATAAAATAAAACAAAAAGAAATTACAAACAAAACCTTACATCTGTTTAACGCACAATGATCTCTCAACAAACCTGTTAAACTTTAATGTCACTTTCATATCATCAATCTGCTCTGTAATACTCTTCACAAAAGGATGCTTTATAGACAAGACATGTTTACTTGGCTGAGTATTCTCTACACACTTAAATGATTGGCCTTCAACTTTTCCACAACTAGAATCAAATTTTGACAAAAATGGAGATTCACATACTGCTGTTGGCTTACATTATCGGCGAGGAATAACAGGTGTTTCATCCAATATAACAGACGCAGCCACCATGTTTTCCTCAATCCCTTTAACATTATCACTTGTAGTTGCATCAACTTTTCTAACATTATCACATACAAAATTAGTTGCATCAGTTGTTGCAACACTCTTATCGGGTTGAGTGAACTTAGAAATTTCAGCGCTGGAATTTCTGACCAGTCAAACTCATTCTGGCTAAGCACTGCCACATCACCTTCTTTTTGTGTCTTTTGATCGCGAAAAGGTTGAGTAAATTTAGACACTCCAGAATCAGTAAAATTAGACCAATCACTATCAACCTGACTATTTCTATCCTCTCATATATCCTTATTTTCACCTGAGCTTTGTGTTAACTTTAAAAAATCAAAATTTGGAAAATTCTTCCAAGCACCATCCTTAAAAGTTTCAGCCCCAGAATCAACATCGACATGACCACCTACACAATCACCTATAAAATTAACTTTCACTCCAACGGTATCCACCAAATGCCCAATTACGTCACCACCTATATAATTTATTGCTTTCCCTACATCATCCATCAAAGTGTCACTTATATGATCCACTTCCGGTACAACATCATTTTGTTGTCCCACATTAGGTGGATCATTAACTTGATCATCACCTGTACCACCAATATTAGGTGTCTTATCATCTTTTTTATTTGAGTTGTCACCATCGTTATCACCAATTGATATACCAACCTGTAAGAAAAACTTTGTAAAATAAGTACAACAATGTATATTAGTTTTGTTAAAAAAACTAGAAAAATTCAGGAAAAGAATACCTTAGGCTCATTCTTTATATCTAAAGCTCGAAAATTAATTCAAATGAGGATTCATAAACTTCTCCATCGAGGAAACCTTTTTCGTTAACTAAACATAAAAGGAAAGAGTCAACACATCAATTAAAAAAAACATACAAATATTAATAAAAACCTTCGACATACCATTTTAACATCACTTCGCAAAAGTGCCAATTCATTATCTGAGCTCGACTGACTACATTCTTGTTTACTGGTGCTAGGCAAATCAATAGAGTGCACAACCGCATCCATAGGTTTGAAATCAGGTAATTAAGGATTGTTTTTTCAAAAACTGTCGGTGTAATATTACTCAACACAACCTGCACATATAAAATAGCACTCAACATTTAAGAAGCACATAACAATTTAACAAAATATATATAAATTACAATTTAAAACAACGATATACCTACTCTTGGCTAATATCAAAAAATACATACTTGACCTCCTTGTATATTGGTCTATACTTTACAAACCAATTCAGTATATGTGGCACACCATCACCCACTCGGTCAGCAAGATGACCATCGGCATAAGGACAACACTCATAAAACCAACACTGAAATGCAAGAGGAAAACCAGCACAATGATACATAGTTTTTTGCTGATAAACCTTAGACTTCGTTCACTCCAACATCAAACGAAAACATAATTTTCCCTAAGGAAATGTTTCATAGTTCCCAGATTCAACCAATAAGAAATCATTCTTAGTTATAACATAACTATACGTGATAGAAAAAATAAAGGAATAAATGAAGAACAAAATAGAAATTTGTAAAGCATCTTCATCACATCGCCACTTTTTATCCATGAAACACTCTTCTAAATCAATCTTTGTTACCTTGGACTTTCCTGAAAAATACAACTCCATCAACTTACTTTATTCACTAACAGCAAACTTATTATTGTGATTTCCAGTATATTTTAAGCCGCTAATTATAGAAAACTCTTGTAAGCCGAACCGTAACCTAGCGTTATTCACTTTAATCCATATATCATCATCTCTCTCACAAACAAGTTCCCTAAGTAACATTCCATGGATAAGTTGATTTTGAGGGAAAACACTTGGTAAAGATAAGAAACACCCAAAGCGACTATTCTTAAACAAATCAAGTTGTTTCTTGTCCAACTTAGATTTCAAGGCAGTCACAATACCACAGTTTGTGTGCACGCTGAGCTGACACTTATAATGATCAGATGGACCAAGAAGCAAATCCCAAACCTGCAATACATAAGTGTACTTTTAGGTATAAATATTTCAAAAAGCTACATATACTACTCATACAATATTCATTACAATAGTGTTGCTAATTTTATACAGTTACAATATAAATATTCAAACTATACACGGTTCTTATACAATCCTGATATACAAATAGTTATACAGTTAATGTACACTAATTGTACTCATACAGTATAAATATTCAAACTATACACAGTTCTTATACAATCCTGATACACAAATAGTTATACAATCATTGTACACTAATTTTACTCATACAGTAATCATTACAACAGTGTTGATAATTTTACACAGTTACAATATAAATATTCCAACTATATACAGTTCTTATACAATCCTGATACACAAATAGTTATATAGTCAATGTACACTAATTATACTCAGACAGTATAAATATTCAAACTATACACAGTTCCTATACAATCCTGATACACAAATAGTTATACAATCAATGTACACTAATTTTACTCATATTACAATAGTGTTGCTAATTTTACACAGTTACAATATAAATATTCAAACTATACACAGTTCTTATACAATCCTGATACACAAATAGTTATACAGTCAATGTACACTAATTGTACTCATACAGTATAACTATTCAAACTATACACAGTTCCTATACAATTCTGATACACAAATAGTTATACATTCAATGTACACTAATTTTACTCATATTACAATGGTGTTGCTAATTTTACACAGTTACAATATAAATATTTAAACTATACATAATTCTTTTACAATCCTGATACACAAATAGTTATACAGTTAATGTACACTAATTGTACTCATACAGTATAAATATTCAAACTATACACAGTTCCTATACAATCCTGATACACAAATAGTTATACATTCAATGTACACTAATTTTACTCATATTACAACAGTGTTGCTAATTTTACACAGTTACAATATAAATATTCAAACTATACACAGTTCTTATACAATCTTGAAACACAAATAGTTATACAGTCAATGTACACTAAATTTCACAAAAATCACTACCCAATATATTTCATATACAACACTGACACATATTATATACATCAACAACACACATATTTCAAGCATACACAAATTCTACACAACAAGTGAACATCTATCAGACATAATTAATACATACAAAGCACAAACAATGTACCTCAAAATCAGTTAATTTGGGTATTTTTCTCTTCCAAGGAACTTTTTTACTTTTTTTTGGATGATTGAGCATCATTTTCTCCATCATTTGATCGATTCCTTTTTTTTTCATTTTTTTGGGAGGAACAAGAGCATCTCCTTCATCATTCACACTTATCTTCTTTTTTTCTTTAGATGACTTACCATCATCTTCATCATTTTTTGAATCACTATTTTTTTTATTTTTTTCTGAATAACAATAAGATCTGAATCATCACTCACATCTGTATGTACCTTTTTTTAGCTAATTTTTTTTGTTTCATCATTGATGGATCACCTACTAATTTACCTTGAGACCTAGTAATTCGACTAGGACTAGCATGAACATTCTTCAAATCCTTCAATCGAACATCGTGATTTGTTAAATCTTCAAAATCATCATTAGTACCAACGAAATTAGGATCATATCTTATACCTTTACCAACTAATTTCATATCAATATTAACTTTTTTCTTGATTTTCATAACTACAAATGTCGGAAAACCTAATCGAAAAGAACAGTCAAAAAAGGTAAGGGAACTGTAGGTATCAGTTATTTCTTTTTTTTTTGGGAAAAGGATAACTGCAAACATTTATCCTTTAGTGTGAACTGTAGGTACAAATTATTTTATTTTTTTTTTGGGAAAAGAACAACTGCAAAAGGCGCGTGTGGCTTTTTTATCCTTTAGCGTGTGACTTATTAAAATAAAGGGCATTTGTGGCTTATTAAAATAAAGGGATAATAAATGGTATTTAAAACAACCGAAGTATTACTTTTGTCCCAAACGGGAAACGTGGGTCATTATTGTCCATTTCTTTTTAAAAAAGTTATGTGGTGTTCTTTTCCCTATTTTAAGGCATCTTTGGCCCACAAAGTGGGTTTGAACCCCAGCAACATATGTTTTTTTCCTTGATTTTTTATGCTTTTTTACTTAAGAATCCTCATACTTCAAATCCTATCTCCGCCTCTACTAATGCATCAGACTGCCTCTTTCTTATTTTATTTCAGAATTGAGTGAATCGAGCATTTTTTCAAAACAATATGATGCTTTATGTATTTACAAAAAACACTAGATACCTGGTGCATCTGGCTGCTTTTTACTCATTTTGTTTCAAAATTCAATGAATCAAGCATTTTCTCAAAACAACACGATACTTTGTGCATTTATAAAAAATACGAGATACTTTGTGCATCAGATTGACCTGGATTCCGACGTGTTTAACTAATCTATAATTAGCCAAAGGATTCTAAAAAGGCCCAAGGTGAATTTGACTCTTAAGATCCTTCTCACAACATCATTAATTCTGATCAAGGGGATAAAATTATTTTTTACCAAAGAGGTCAATGATCAATGAATTTTGTATAGTTCATAAGGACCATGATCTGAAGGAAAAAAACCCACAAAATAATCAAATGAAAATTCAAATTTCACATCTTAATATATAGTATACTCTCTTGATCCCTTTTATCGATTATTTACCCACTAAAAGAATCATGATCCAAAATATTTATCGCTTGAGCAAAGTTGAGATAACTTTTATCTACTTATTTTCAATTTCATCCACGAAAGTTCAGAAAGACATAGTCATATGTTAAAAATATCCACTAAAAGACATAGTGTTTATCACCAACAAACATAGTGTTTATCACCAACAACACATCCAGTGAAATCCCACAAAGTGGGGTATGGGAAAGGTAAAATGTACGCAGGGCCTTACTACCACCTCTTGGAGGAAGAGAGATGATGCAAGTTACTAATACAACACTCACACATGTTCTCACGATATAAGTAAAGTTCCCTTGAAGATTCCAACTGAAAAATATGAACTTGCAAAATAGTAATAACAGATTCAAAGCTCACCTGAGATGAAGAAGAAGCTTAATGATTAAATAAAGAAATAATTATAATGATCTGTGTCCAGGTAATTAAACTGTAGCTTTGAAGAATGATACCTTTTGGTAGAAAAGAATCAAGTATTGTGAATATTATTTTTTGAAAGTCGAAGTCTTTGATAGGTGTCGGTAGGCCCACCTCTAATAAGGGGTTGATAAATATGCAGAACTTAATTAATTTAAAAGGTGACAGAATTAATCTCCGCTACTGGTGGGTTGTTGAATAGAAAAGGCAACAAAAGTAACATTTTGTAGTGCGCTTTTCAAGTGGTTAGCTTATGCTTACGATGAACTGGTAAGGTTATATTGTTCTTGTAGGAAGATTAGAGTTTGATCTGTTTTAAATAATAACACCTAACGTAAACAAAATTAGGATGCAAAATATATAAACTCTTAATCTTATACAATTTGATAAAATAGATTGTTATACTAAACTAATAGAACATATACATTGACATTTGTAGATGAAGTCTCGATATGAATCACTTTATCTTCTGTATGCATCATATTGGCTATAACAATGCCTTTCTCCTCAATTGATCTTCGAACACTCTCCAGGTGTAAGTGAAGTTGCATTTCATACCTTTAAAAAGATCAAGAGATTATCCAAGTTCTTCAAATTAAGCAGCCGTTTGGTATACAAATACAATTAAGAGATGAATTTATAATTATCGCACACACAAATTAGTAAAATTCTATTCTCGTGAGGAAATGAATTGTATACTTTTATATAGTGGGGGATAAGCCCATAACTTTATTATTTCATTCATTGTGCCATAGAGGCTCTATGGAGAACTAGATGTTAAGCAATAATTCACCTGATATATGATTACAAGATCACCAATTCAATATTGCGTTGATTGAAACAACCAGAGACTTTTTTAGTTCCATAATGGATTGCCTAAGGTTTCCTTGATTATAACATACAACAAACACAATCAGAAGAACCATTAAATGAAAAAAAAGATGCTTAGTATAAAGGAACACGATGATCACCATTTCTTGTATATGTGCTGGCCTCGACCGCCTTGTACTTGAAGTGAAACCAATATGAAATCTGAGAGCATCTCAAATATGAGAAAGAAATTTTGATAAACCAGTGAAGGGGTAAATAACTTAATATAATAAAGAGCACAGTATCAAAGATAATTTTGAATTTATGAGGAAGTGAACCAATACCATCTCTCCATAGTATTGGGCGTTCAAGTAGTTCTTTAAGGGGACAATATCCAAATCTGAGTCACCCAATTTCTTTTCTAAGTCATTCACATGCTTTCCATATCTATCTTGCGTAGTCTGGCTACTCTTGTACCATTTATGCTAGTAACATTTGGACGATGCTTATTCAAATCAATTCTAAGCAAATCACCTGAGGAAATAGGAAGTACAAGACAAGCAATTCCATATTTGTAAAGTGCCCGTATTACAACAAAAGACTTAAATAATACCAAAGAGTGGATAGCAAGATGTTAACATAACACTAAACAGGGATATTCTATTTTCTATAATGTGATAATGTTGTCTTAACAGGAGAAATATCTTAACTTAACCCATATTATCTTTTAACGAAAAAATATCTAGTTGTGAATTAAAAGTAGTTATGATTGACTCTTATAGTTCTACTTTCTGCGAGAAAATCCTTCATATCCTCAATATAGTTAATGATCTTGGGCATATTTGTATGCTCAAAGCACCAATATTCACCAAGATTTAGACTTAGTTCAAGAACTTTTGTATATTCTTAAGTATAATTCAGCTTTTATTCCGTTTCATGCCTAATGGATATGATTAGTACTTTCAGGTTAAAAAATCATGAAGAATTGTGCGTATTTGGATACAACAATGATATGGAAGGATTGAAGGAATGCAATAGAGTGAAATAAAGCTAAAATACAGAAGCTAGAAAGTAGGAATCCTTATTTGAAGATACTCCGCGTCACGCTGACCAACAAAATAGCAATGGTCAAATTCCAGTGAAGGTCCGTGAAATCACCACATCGTGGAGCAGTTCCATTTATCAGATTTTACGACCTGAAAGATTAGCGCGTCATGGAGGATAAATATTTCATAATTGTTCCAATCCAGTGGCTCACCGTGATAGTGGTGCATCACGGTGAGGGTACATTTTACAATTGTCAAGGAATACTTGAGCTCCACGATTGCCTAGATTTTAATAGAAAATAGCAATTGAAGGCATGGCGCTACGCGTCGGGTAGAAGAATCGGAAATATTTTAAGTGTTTTGTCCCAGCTATAAAAGAAAAAATCCAAGATAATTTTGGGTACTTTTGGCAAGCAGAGCAGTGACGGAAAAGTAGAAATTTCTATCTTTTAGGGTTATTAGACATTCCTTTAACTTTCTTGACTTTAAGATTTGTTTTGGGTATGATTTATTACTTATTTTGGATGATAAATTCAAACATGAGTAGCTAAACACCCTATTTCTGGAGTTGAGGCTAAGAACATGATTACTCTTTCATATTCTTATTCATAGTTTCATTTTTGGATTATCATCTGTGTTGTTCTTAATTTCTTGAGCCTACTATTTTAATGATTGACCACTATTAGAATAAATCTATATTTCTATGTGCATCCGGGAGGAGAGTTATAGGATAGAACAAAGAAATTAGGGAGAAAGGTTCTTATTCTTTTATGAAATAAGAGATTTGAATTAGCATCTAGGATAGAGATATACCTAGAAACCTTGCTTAGTTCACTTGCAAGAAGACAACTTCATGAATCTAGAAGAATTGTTGTATCTCTACGGGAGTTGTAGCTACAACATTTAATAGATTAAAGATTTGAGGTTGGGAGACCAAGATCGTTTCATAAACCTTGCGAACCATCAACCTGATAACCAATTAGAATATGATAAGAATAAAGAATTGTATGATTGTTCAAAATATCTCAACCCTGGAATCATCCTCACTATTGATTACAACAGTTTCTTGTTTTGCTTTATTTGTCACTAATTATTTCTTGTTTAGTAATTTACAATTTATTTATAAAATCAAAATCATCTTGATACCATCAAGCACTTAATACCCAATTGTTTTAAACTAAAGATTGAATAAATTTCTAGTTTATTGATCCTCGTGGGAACGATATCTGACTGTCTAAGTCATTATATTACTTACACGATCGCGTACACTTGCATGTGTGTAGATACGCAATAAGTTTTTGGCGTTGCTGCCGGGGATCAAATAGAATTAGTAAATTGCTTAATTTTTTGGTTTTTGATAATAAGTTTAAGTGCTAACAACTTGTTCTTAGCGGCTGAATTTTTGCAGGTTTAGCTGAACATTAGACTGGCTAGGGATAAAGAGTTAGTAGAACCCTTTGCTGAACCAGAAGTAATTTCTCATCAGAGGCGAAGAGCTCAATATTGCATTCAACAAGGACAGATGGCTGAAATACGAGATCCTATTGTTGCTGATACAAATGTTGGAAATATTCTAGCTTCTGTTATTCCAGCTTCTGTTATTCCAATTATTCCTGTTCAACCAGTCGCAAGACCTGTTTATGAGGTGGCAATCCCACTTACAAACCATGTGACTAACAGCATTCGAAATCCTGAACAAGGAAGTCGATGGGAATTAAAACAAAATATGGTGCAATTATTGAAATCTGCGGGGGAATTTCATGGACTTTCACACAAGGATCAGCACCAGCATTTACAGACCTTCCTGGAAATAAGCAAAACATATATTCCTAAAAATATGAATGCTGATTATGTCAGATTGACACTCTTACCCTTTTCTCTAATGGAGGAAGCAAAGAGATGGTTACATGTTGAACCACATCACTGCATCACTTCATGCAAAGATTATGCTTGAAAGTTACTTATTTGATTCTTTCCATCCCAAAAGACTGCACGATTAAGGAGTGAGATATTGAGTTTTAGACAGAAAGATGGAGAAAATCTCTACCAAGATTGGGAGAGATTCAAGGGCATGCTCAAAAATTATCTTTATCACCATCAATCGAATGATGTTTTGGTGTACACATTTATAGAAGGCCTTGAGTCTAATACGAAGATCCTCTTGGATTCAGCAGTAGGGGGCCAAGCTTTGAAGAAAACATATGAAGAACTGTATACCTTGCTGAATCAAATTGCATAAGGGAATCCTAATTGGCATGTAGACTCAAGGAGTGCTCCCTAGAAGGTTGCAGGGTTTTGGAGGTTGATCAGTTTACTGCATTACAAGCACAGATTGCAGCAATGTAGAATAATATAACTACTCAGCTCAACAACTTAAAGTTGGGTGCAACACAACCAGTAGCCACAGCAAATGCAGTTTAACATGTATATTCGTGGTGTGAAGTTTGCAGAAGGGCAAGAATAAAGCAGATGCATATTATGTTAATCTAGATTCAGTCAACTATGTGGGGAATGCAAATCACCAGGGTCAATAGAATTTTGGTAGTACGTATAATCCAAATTGGAGGAACCACCCTAATTTCTCATGGGGTAGAAATTAGGCACAGAATATAAATCAGTATAAGGGACCAGTGCAATCAAATCCACAACCAGTTCAAAATAATTAGGCAACTGCTCAAAATAGTAATGTCGAGGAGTTGATTAAGAAGTTTATAGATCAACAAACACAGTTTGCAGTAGACATAAAGGCTCAACAAACACAGTTTGTAGCTGAGTTGAAGAGTCAACAATTGCTCACAAGAAATCTGGAGCTACAGTTGGGTCAAATTACAGGATTACAAAATACAAGGCCACAAGGAGCATTGCCTAGTGATACTGAGGCTAATCCTAAATAGGTGAATACAGTTACAATAAGGAGTGGGCAGCAAACTAAGGATATGGTTTAGGAGCAGGATAATCCTGCAGCCATTGATGACAGTTTGTGAGAGAATGCAGAAGTGGAATTCAATGAAAAAGAGGCAGGTGAAGAGATACATGTGGAGAAGAAGACTATCCCCTTACCCTTTCCTCAAAGGGCAAAGAAATATCAAGAGGAAGCCAGTTTTAAGAAGTTTCTAGATCTTCTAAAAAAAGTTTAAGTAAACCTTTCTCTTGTTGACATTCTGCAGAGTGTGCCAAAATATGCTAAATACTTAAAGGATATTATTGCAAATAATAATCGGTTGACTGAATATGCTATAGTTGCACTTACTCAAGAGTGCACATCTAAAATTCAAAACAAACTGCCCATAAAGTTAAAGGATTCGGGTAGTTTTACCTTGCATATTACCCTTGGTCAGACTATTTGTGCACGTGGATTGTGTGACTTGGGTACTAGCATAAATCTCATGCCAACATTATGGTACCGGAAGATGGGTCTTGGTAGTCCCAAACCCATGACTATTGTGTTGCAGTTGGCAGATAGATCACTTGCTAGACCAGATGATATTATTGAAGATGTGTTGGTGCAAGTGGGATTTTTAATCTTTCCGGTGGATTTTGTGATTCTTGACTTTGAGGCTGATCCAGTTGTTTCATTTATTTTGGGATGACCCTTCTTAGCAATAGGACAGTCACTCATTGATGTGGAAGCTGGAAAAATGACAATGCAAGAACACGATAAAGTAGTGGTTTTTTATGTGTACAGAGTATTAAAATTGCCAGCCATATATAAGGAGTTATCTTCTATATCGGTTGTTGATCTTTCTCTGGATTGACAGTTTCTTTTGTCTAATGATCCATTAGAGAAAGCTTTGATGGATTATGATTTGTATGGAGACGTGAAAACATTGGAATTGGTCCAGGTTATGAATTTGGCCGTAATTGAGACAAATAAAGTGTTGATTAAGCCTTTAAATAGACCAATTGGTGCACCAACCAGGCCTTTAGTCGAAGAAGCTCCTAACTTGGAGCTTAAGGTTCTTTCTCCTCACTTACAATATATTTTTGTTGGTGATCAAGATACCTTGCCTGTTATTTTGTCTGTAGGATTATCATATGTACAGGTAAAGGAAGCTGTGGCGGTTCTCAAGAGGAGAAGAAAGGCGATTGACTGGCAGATATCTGACATTTTAGGAATCAATCCAGTATTTTGCATGCATAATATTTACATGAAAGAGGGGTATAGACCTAGAGTGCAGTAACAATGAAGGTTGAATCCTGTGATGAAAGAGGTGGTCAGGAAAAAAATTATCAAGTGGTTAGATAGTGGTATTGTTTACCCAATTTTTAATAGTAAATGGGTGAGTTCAATGCACTATGTACCTAAGAAGGGAGGAATGACAGTAGTGACCAATGATGATAATGAGTTAGTTCCCATACGTACAGAGACCGGTTGGAGAATATGTATAGATTATTGAATGTTGAATGAAGCAACTCGTAAAGATCACTATCCAATTCTCTTTATTGATCAAATGCTAGATAGATTGGCGGGGCAAGAGTATTATTGTTTTTCAGATGGGTACTCTGGCTACAATTAGATAAGCATAGCACTGGAAGACCAAGAGAAGACCATGTTTACTTATCTATATAGTACATATGCGTTTAGACGCATGTCTTTCGGCTTATGCAATGCACCTGCTACATTTTAGATGTGTATGATGGTGATATTTTCAGACATGGTGGAAGAATTTGTGGAGGTATTCATAGATGATTTGTTTGCGTATGGTAATTCATTTGAAAAGTGTTTACAAAATCTCAACAAAGTTCTAGCTCGATGCGAAGAAATAAACTTGATGTTGGATTGGGAAAAATGTCATTTTATGGTTTAGGAAGGAATTGTCTTCGGCCATAAAGTGTCATGCAAAGGGCTGGAAGTGGACAAAGCAAAAGTGGAAGTGATTAAAAAGTTGCCTCATCCAGTCACAGTCAAAGGAGTGCGGAGTTTTTTGGGACATGCTGGGTTCTATAGATGATTCATTCAAGATTTCTCAAATATTACAAGTCCCATGTGCAAATTATTAGAAAAATAAGCCAAGTTCGAGTTCAGGGATGATTGTCATGAAGATTTTGAAAAGCTTAAGATGAAGTTGACGGAAGCACTTATTTTGATCGTACCAGATTGGGAGTTACCTTTTAAGCTGATGTGTGATGCTAGTGACATTGCAGTAGGAGCAGTGTTGGGTCAGAGAAAGGAGAAGGTATTTCGATCGATCTACTATGCTAGCAACGTTCTGAATAATGCTTAAGTTAACTACACAGTTACAGAAAAAGAGATGTTGGCTGTGGTATATGCATTCGACAAGTTTTGATCTTACTTAGTTGGTACCAAGGTCATTGTTCATATAGACCATGCTACCATTAAGTATCTTGTGAACAAAAAGGATGCGAAGCCATGACTAATTAGGTTGATTCTTCTACTTCAAGAATTTGATCTTGAGGTATGAGATATAAAGGGAGCTGAAAATCAAGTTGTTGATCACTTATCACAGCTAGAAAATTGAGACCATATTATGGATGACTTTTGAGTATTAAGGAAGAGTTTCCTGATGAGAAGTTATTGTCATTAGATGCAGTTGATTTCCCATGGTATGCTGACATTGTGAACTTGATAGCTTGTGAGGTGTACCCTCCTGAGGCCACCACACAACAAAGGAAGAAATTACTCCATAATTCTCGTGCTTACATTTGGGATGAGCCATACCTTTTTAAGCAGGGTCTAGATGGAGTGATTCGTAGGTGTATCCCAGAGGCTGAATTTTTAAAAGTGTTACAAGATTTCCATTCATCTTCATATAGTGGACATCATAGAGGTGAGAGGACTACAAGAAAAGTGTTGCAATTAGGTTTTTTCTGTCCGACTCTGTTTAGAGATGCAGTGGCTTTTGTAAAGAATTGTGATCAATGTCAAAGGTTGGGTACTATATCGAGGCGTCATGAGATGCCCCTCAACAATATTTTAGAAGTAGAAGTCTTTAATGTTTGGGGGATCGCTTTTATGGGCCCATTCCCACCTTCGAAAGGTAATCTGTACATTATTGTAGCAGTTGACTATGTCTCTAAATGGGTGGAAGCTATGGCGAGTCCAACTAATGATGCAAGAGTGGTGCTGAAGTTTGTGAAGAAGAACATATTTTCCAGATTTGGTACGCCAAGAGCAATAATTAGTGATGGAGGTACACACTTTATCGATACCTGGTTCAAAAATCTTCTTGCTAAGTATGGTGTTAGGCACAAGGTTGACACTACATACCATCCTCAAACGAGTAGACAAGTAGAGGTATCCAATCGGGAGATTAAGCAAATACTTTAGAAAATCATGAATGGGCAAAGAAAAAATTGGGCGGAGAAGCTAGATGATGCACTTTGGGCATATCAAACAGTGTACAAGACACCTATTGGGACATCTCCATATCGATTGGTGTATGGTAAGGTGTGTCATCTTCTTGTAGAGTTGGAACACCAAGCATATTGGGTGGTGAAGAAGCTGAACTTTGAGATGACTACCGCGAAGGAAAGAAGGTTATTGCAACTGAATGAGCTTGATGATTTTAGACTCCACGCCTATGAAAATTCCAAGATCTATAGGAGAAGACCAAAAGATGGCATGACAAGCAAATTCAAGCTAAGGAATTTAAACCCGGACAACTAGTGTTGTTGTTTAATTCACGGCTTAAGTTGTTTCCAGGTAAATTATGATCGAAATGGTCTAGACCTTTCGAGGTGGTGCGTATAATACCCCATGGAGCTATGGAGTTATGGAATAAAGAGAAGACCGAGAAGTTCCTTGTGAATGGACAACGTGTAAAGCATTATTGGGCGGACCATCCGGATAAGCACAAGGAATCTATCACTTTTGCTGATGAATGATGATGACCTAAGTCATGCCACGAAGTAAACTAAGACGCTATGTGGGAGGCAACCCACACATGTATTGTAATAGGTATTTTAATTTTTAGATTGTAAAATCAAAATGAAAAGAAAAATACAAAAAGATGAGTCGTTCCATGACCAAAACTAAGGCGTTGAGTGGAAGGCAACCCACTTTTACTTATAATATTTGTTGTTTTTGTTTGACATTGCAGGAAATTACAGAGTGAAAATAAGGATATTACCACAATTGCAGAAAGCAATCAAGTTTGAAAAATGATATGAGTAAGTGGGGATTTTCTCAGGTAAGAAAAGAGTAAAAATTACAAAGGAAAATCTGATTTTGAAGAATGGCATGACGCGGAACTGGGGAGTTTGACAATTGTCAAATTCCAGTGGGGATCCGCGATTCCCATCGTCACGCAGAGAAATGTGATTTGACAATTGTCAATTTACAGTACTTAACGTGAAATTTAGCGTGTCGCGGTGGATGGTTAAATGGCAATTGGCATTCTCCAGTAGGTCTACGCGATAATACCGCATCACGGAGGGGGTTAAAATCAGGCATAAAAATTGAATTAAAGCTAACCCGACCGCCCCTCTATAAATACCCTCTCAAAACCCTAAACCCTCTTATTTCCTCTCAAGTGTCGCCTTCTCACTCTTTTCTCCTACTAATCTTCTAAAATTTTCCCCAATTTTCATCCTTCTTTTAACCTTTGAGGTATGTGCTTTAAGATTTAAATTTATTTTTTTCTATTTGTGTCTTGTAATATTAGCTAGCTTTTTGGGGCATAATCTTGCTTTTCTCTATCTTAGTAGTTATCAATTTTAGCATTTCCTATGCTATATTGTCTTATAAATTTTGTGATGTCATAATAGAATGGTTATATGCAGTTGGTATTTGGGGAAATTGTTTTTCATGTGTTAATTGCGAAGTTAGAGAGTGTAGGGGCATTGTAGCTAGATGTGTGAAGCAAGAAGGTTTGGAAAGTTGGGGGTAATTTCATTTCGAATGAAACCGTGTTGATTATGCTCCCACTGTCCACTGTGCATATACTCTTACTGCCTGATGTTAGTTGATTTGGTAAGAACTATAGAAAAATACTCGCTTTATGCAAGATGCTGTAGCAACATATCTTGTTCATAGTCTTTTATTGAGTGATTAGATGTGAGTAGATGAGATGATGTTGTGTATTGGGGAAATGAATAAGGTTGTAGTGTCCTGAAGAGCAATATGATGTCTTTAAATGTTATAATAAGGTCAACAAAGGGAAGTCTGAGTACCGTCGATTTTGAGGCATGTGTTCTAGCTAACAACTAAGTGTGGGGTACAAAGTCACCCATAATGCACACTCAGTTTAGCTGGTCACAAGTTTAACATACTCAAATATTTGGTGCATCTTCTATATTACAGGAATTATTGAACCATAACCCGGCAAAGGCAAGACAAAGGCAGGACCTTCTGCAGCTGTTAGGAAGAAGAGCAGACTATCTGAGGGTCAACTGACTAGGGTGCCTAGGGCCCCAACACTTCAGCGAGGGCAGGTTCGCAAATTTGGATTCAAAGTTATACGCAAGGATGGAAAGTAGCGGTATTCCAAACATACGGATGTCAAGTATATCCCGGAGGTATATATTGATCGTGCCAGCCTCATGAGAGAATGTCTGTCCATGGTATGGAGAATTAAGGAAATCAATATGAATTTCATCTTCCATCAGCCGAATGAGTGCAATTTGCACTTAGTTAGAGAGTTCTATGCCAATTGGGACCCTAGTCATCCTGAACATTTGTTGAAGGTTCGCGGGAAAGTGATTCGATTCACTGCTGTTGATATTAATGATTTGTTGGGTATAGCAGAAGCAAACCCAAATTTCTTGAGGCAGTTTATTGTTTCTCCTCCGTATGCGCATATCAGGCATTTGTTATGTGGTTAGTGATCCTCAACTCGTTGGACCAAGCATCGTGTTACAGGTTTGTACTCTTCCTTTCCTTATACTCAGATGAACAAGGAAGCAAGGATATGGGGTCGTATTATTTATTCATGCTTGATTCAAGGAAAGCATATGACGGAGGTTACTCGGGATAGGGTATGTTTGATCTATGCCCTGATGTGTTTTGATGTCGAGATAAATGTGGGTAATGTAATTTTTTCTATGATGAAGAAGGCGCGTACCCAGGTGGGGCACAGTTTTGGGTTTGGAGTTTTGGTAACTAGATTTTTGTGAAGGCACAAGGTGGATGAAGAGGAGCTGGATTATAAGCCCGAGGTTATCACTCACCCTGCGGATATAACTACTGCAAGGAGTACATCTGGGGAAGCTGGCCTAATTTTGACCATGCTAGAGCGACAGACGAGGACTGATGAGGTATTGGGTAGGTTGTATGGTCTTAGGATGATGATGGTGAAGACGAAAAGAAGATTAGCCACACCAGAGGAGCTCCATATTGTAGAGCTCGACTATCCACTCGGCATCATGCTAGGACTATGTTAAGGATTGGCCCAGATTTTGTTGAGCCAGTTGATGATGATATACTAACTGATGAAAAGCACAGGTACAGAGATTCAGATATAGAGTCAGATGAAGATGACCAGTCTGATGATGATGGAGCTGATGATGATGGTGATGATGTGGATGGGACTCCTGAGGATATGACTGCTATAGTCCCGTTTGACTGACTAGGGAGTATACTTCCACCCTACCATAGGCTTATTTGGAAGCACTGGGATAGTTCTTTATTTAAGTATGGGGTGGTGGGTTCGTATTCTATTTTATCTTCGTATTCTGGCTGAACAATTTTATTTTCTGTTATGTTAATTTTACAAGTACTAGCTATTCGGAACACTGGTTTATAATAGTTAGTAACTTTGTGGATTGCAATTTGCCCTCTTTTGAATTTATTGCATGTTGCGTTAGTTTAAAGTATTATTTTATTGTTACTTTCGCCCTCATTGGCAAGTTTCAGTTGGAGTAGTTACGTTTGTCTTTGCCCTCTGTGGTAATTAGGAATAAACAGTCATAGTTAGTTGTCATCCCCTAAGATAGATGGATGACGACCGTCTTAAAAGGAGTGGTTGTAGGAAGTAAAGAAATTTATGAGAACCTAATCACTATCTTAGAGGAGTGTCTGAAATGGGCCATCTTTGCAGTAATGGAAGTTAAATTGAGTATAAATAAGCATAAGAGTGTTTTTATTCTCGATAAATGAAATTTGATGTGTTGGCCTAATTTTGAATTCAATAAAGAACATGATTGGAAACTTTGGTTTGATTCCGTGCATACACTGTGAGTGTGAGGATTTGTGTATATTCTACATGAATAAAAATGACTAAAACTTGCCCGGTGTGTCTATAAAGCAAAATAAAGGGTGTTGGGTGTAGGAAGTGATGTAGGCATTTCTTTGACAGCCTTGTTTCTAACTTAAATAGACCTACCTTGGTGCATAGTCTTAGTCAACCCCGTTGATCCTTTAGCCTCTTTCTTTGGTAGCCTGTTATGCAACCCTATCCTTTCTTTGCTAAATCGTAATTTGATCCAAATAAGCTCCTGAGCGTTTGAACATAAGACTAAGAAGAGATTAAGAGCGTAAATGTGAAGGAGAAAAGGTAATAATTTAATGCTCCCAAAGTAGTTGTTATTGATGTTTGATAATTCTGGGTTAAATGGGAGTTAGTAAATAGAAATGTTACAATGACCCTGTTTTGGCCCTGGTCCAGTTGGATAATGTGCACCTTAACGAAGGCTTTTCGGTAAAGTTAAGGGTGGCTATAATAGGGGTGCGTAACATGAAATTGGTACGAAAAAAGAGAAGTATGTGGAAAGAATGACTAATACTCTCAACCCGGTTTGAGTAAATAAGCTAATTAAAAGAGGAGTTAAAAAATGAAAGAATGGGGAGAAAAGAGAAGGATAAATTGGTGTTGGAGAACAGAGTTAATTGATAATTTTTGTACTAAAATGCTTAGGAGCAATA
>NC_061122.1:23812968-23824121 GCF_002878395.1 Capsicum annuum | reverse complement strand
TCACTATTTCCCCAAATAGTACCTACCTGTCCCTAAGCCTTTATTACAACCCAAAAAAAGACCTAGTTGATCCTTCACCTAAACATCCGACTATTAGTGAAGTAGGACACTAAGGGTAAGCTTATGGTTCATTTACTATCATGTACGAATTCTTTGATGAGAGCGAGTGATTTGACGTTGATACTCCCCTATTTTTGCATAAATATCAGTGTGAGTTAATATGGGGAAATTTTCTTGAGTGAGGATGTATGCGGATGAAAGCCGGGTTACTTATTGTGTTTTTTTGATTAAGTTTGCCAACATGTTAGAAATTCATTATTGAGACAGAAAAATTTGTACTAAATTGTCTCATATTGCTAAAAATTGTTTTGACAAGATGATGTAAGAATACGCTATTGCAAAGTGTAAGCGCCCATTGCAACATAACTTTGAGATTGTGATGTAAAGAGGAAGTAATTATGCTTTTGAATTCATGTGTTCGAGGATGAAAAAGGTTTTAAGTGTGGGGTGGTGATCTTAGGCATATTTATATGCTCAAAGCACCAATATGCACCCAGATTTAGACTTAGCTCAAGAACTTTTGTATGAATTCTTAAGTATAATTCAACTTTTATTCCGTTTCGTACCTAATGGATATGATTAGTACTTCCAGGTAAAAAAATCATGAAGAATTGTGCGCATTTGGATACAACGATAATATGGAAGGATTGAAGGAATACAAGGGAGTGAAATAAAGCAAAAATACGGAAGATGGAAAGTAGGAATCCTCATTTGAAGACACTCCGCGTCGCGCTGACCAACAAAATAGCAATGGTCAAATTCCAGTGAAGGTCCGCGAAATCACTGTGTCGCAATCAGTTCCACTTATCAAATTTTGTGACCTGAAAGTTTAGCGCATCACGGAGGATGAATATTTCACAATTGTCCCAATCGAGTGGCTCGCCGTGATAGTGGCACGTCGCGGTGAGGGTACATTTTACAATTGTCAAGGAATACTTGAGATCTGCGATTGCCTAGATTTTAATGAAAAATAGCAATTGAAGGCATGGCGCTATGCGCTGGGTGGAAGAATCGAGAATATTTTAAGTGTTTTGTCCCAGCTATAAAAGAAAAAATCCACGATAATTTTGGGGACTTTTGGCAAGAAGAGCAGCAACGGAAATGTAGAAATTTCTCTCTTTTAGGGTTCTTAGACATTCCTTTAACTTTCTTTGCTTTAAGATTTGTTTTGGGTATGATTTATTACTTATTTTGGATGATGAATTTAAACATGAGTAGCTAAACACCCTATTTCTGGGGTTGAGGCTAAGAACATGCTTACTCTTTCATATTCTTATTCATAGTTTCTTTATTGAATTATCATCTGGGTTGTTCTTAATTTCTTGAGTCTACTATTTTAATGATTGGCTACCATTAGAATAAATCTATATTTCTATGTCCATCTGGGAGGAGAACCATAGGATAGAATGAAGAAATTAGGGAGCAAGGTTCTTATTCTTTTATGAAATAAGGGATTTGAATTAGCATCAAGGATAGGGATATACCTAGAAGCCTTGCTTGGTAAACTTGCAAGAAGACAACTTCATGAATCTAGAAGAATTGTTGTATCTCTGAGGGAGTTGTAGCTACAACATTCAATAGATAAAAGATTTGAGCTCGGGAGACCAAGATCGTTGCATAAATCTTGTGAATCATCAACCTAATAACCAGTTAGAATGTGATAAGAATAGAGAATTGTATGATTGTTCGAAATACCTCAACCCTGGAATCATCCTCACTATTGATTACAACAGTTGTTTGTTTTGCTCTAGTTGTCACTAATTATTTCTTGTTTAGTAATTTACAATTTATTTATAAAATCAAAATCATCTTGATACCTTCAAGCACTTAATTTCTAATTGTTTTAAACTAAATATTGAATAAATTTCTAGTTTATTAATCCTCGTGGAAACGATATCTGACTGTCTAAGTCATTATATTACTTGCACGATCGCGTACACTTGCGTGTTCGTAGATACGGAACAGTTAACGGCCGCTATAAGAGGTCTGTATTTTTCAATATTCTTAGTTTGTTAATTCCTCATAATCCACTTGTATAATTACGTTGATTTGTTGTTGTTGTCAATTTTGTTAATTACAATAGCAATTACCAATAAATACGTTAACGCTAAATGTTGAGGACATATTCTGTTATAAGCAGATACATGAGAAAAATAATCTAACTTTATGTGACTAGCATTCGTATGATTATTGGATGACACTAAATGGTAGAAAGGAATAATACAAATTACATAATCAAAATTTAGTTGAAAACAACAAAATTCTAGTCATTAAGAACGCATTCGTCAACATTTTCAAAAAGTCCCAGCAATATAGCTAAAAACTAAAAAGATCCTACATTTAATAGATATAAGGTACTAAACTTCAGCATTGTTTTTTATTTTTCTCATAAACTGGTACGTGCAGAAATTGAATTGGCTTACACTGGCATACATTCGTGACAGAGCATATCATTGAGTGTTATTAGTGCATGGGATAAATTTGTCAAGAAAGCCCATGAAATAGCTTCATTAGAAATGAAAACATGAAATTTGCACCCTAGACATCACTTTAACTTGTGGTTGGCCCTGCAACAAAGACTTGCCACAGTGACTCGACTCCAAAAATTTGGTATACAGGTACCTATGAATTGTGTATCCTGTGTAGGTTTATTGAGAGCTTCTCCCACCTGTACTTTGAATGCACATATACTAAAGGCCATTGGAGTAGACTACTGCATTGTATGGGCTTTGACCATGTTATAGGGACTTGGGAATCAGAAACACAGTGGATTAACCAAATGGAAAAACAAAAATCTGCAACAACAAACATCACATGTTGTGTATTTGTTATGGTAGTATTTTGCATTTGGCGTGAAAGAAACTCTGCTAGGTTCCAAGGAAGATGTTTTAGAGTGGATGCGGTTTGCAGAGATGTGGCCATGCACGTTCACAGAAGAGGGAGAGGATTAATTAAATGGCAGCCACACCTTCAAAGACTAAATTGCTTCCCTTAATAGTGTTGTTAGGAGAATGATGAACATTGTATAGATTTAGAGAATTAGTGAGAGGCAAGGGTCTACCTGAGCCTGGTATTGTATTACAAACTTTTTTTTATTAATAAAAGCTTGCTTTTAATAAAAAAAAATAAAAATTTGTCTTGCAAATCAAAATAGCATTACTAATAAAAAATTACAAAAATCATACAAAAATAAAAAATAAAAAATTCTCATCACTAAATCATACAAAAATAAAAAATTGAATCTTTTTGCAATTTGAAGAAGAAGAAACACCCACATCACTAAGTCTCCTAGAACAATTAAAATTATTCTCAATTGCGTTTTTTAAAACAAAGAAACTAAATCAGTAAACGCAATAAAGAACACAAAAATTGAGAGATTCCTACTAAAGTGTCATTGGCAATAGCAATAAAATAAAGTGAAGAAAACTTACACTATTTGAATTGAAGATCTAAAAAATGAAGAAGATGATCGGAGTTTCAAGAGAAACCCGCTTTCATCAGAAAGAAGTAAGGTAAAAGACACCTGTTGTCTTTGTCTCTTCAGAGTTACACGTCCAACAACTGGAATTTAAAATGACCAATTAGCCCCGAGTGAAATGACAAAAATAGAACTTAAGAAGCTGGCAGGACAACCTCCACCTGCCTACTTTACGCCACTTCTAAACACAACTAGATGCATAGAGCCCGTGCAAGCACAGGCCCAACATAGATATTTTTTTAATTTTAATTTATGTGATATCGTTAAATTTTTAAGAGTTAATTAAATTTCTTGAATGATTTTTAAATATTTTAAGTTATTAATTATTGTGATATATAATATTTTATAATTTTATAGATAATATGTGTTACTTTTGTTATTTCAATTTATGCGACACTGGTGAAATTTAGAGAGTCAATGAAATTTTAAATATATTTTTTTTTGATAATTAAGTAATTTTATTAATCACCAAAATGAGCAGACATTACAATCCAGTAGTTGGCTATACACATTCAACTAACTCTCAACCGAATATCAAAACTAAACTACGAAGAGAACCTAAAGTAACATTCAATACACTAGTGTTTGGATGATGTGCTGCATTTTTTTTTGGGGGGGGGGGGTCATACAAAAATAACATAGATAATCTCCTTTGCTACTCTCTCCCATGTGTGACTCTTTTTTTCAAATTTTCGCTGATTTCTCTCAATCCATATACCATATAATACCTCTATACAAGTTGATTTAGCAGGATAGCTTGCGGCGACTTCCTTTTGTTTCCTGAAGCATCCACTGTTGATGTTGGGACCATGAATTTGGTGTGTACTTTTGTTTTTGTAGCCAGCCAAGTACTCTATTCCATACCTTCTTTGCACATTCACATGAACAAACAAATGCTCCCTTGTTTCTTCTTGATTATGACACATACCACACTGAATATCCACTTCGATCCTCCATTTGTGCAACCTGACTGCAGTAGGTAATATGTCCTGTATATTCATCCAAAGACTAAAGATTTCCTTAGGACGTGCAGCATTCTGAAACAAGAGATTTTTCCATGGAACTGTATGTCTGAGATCAAGCCGATGCAAGTAAATTTTCCTGATCATTCCCTTATTTACTTGTTGTAAGGTTATTGCAGGCAACACTGTTCTAGCTTCAAATATCTTTTGGACCATCCAGCTAGCTTGATTAGTTACTGTGGCATTCTCTACAGGCATATTTTTAATATAGTATGTATGAATCCATTTGATCCACATTTTGTCCCTTCTTATGCGCAATGTCCCACCAGAGTTTTACCACTGCAGCTCGATTTGATAAGTATATATTTGTTATGTTGAGGCTACCTTTACTCATAGGAGTACACACTTTGTCCCACACAACAAGGGCCTTCTTGGTGATGGATCTACTTCCAGACCATAGGTAGCTCTTACAGTGTGCTTCAATCAGCTGTATAACTTTTGTTGGGATAATAAACAATTGTACCCAAAAATCCTACATTCCAAACAACACTAATTGTATTAGTTGGACTCTTCCTACATATGAGAGTTTTTTTGTGTTCAAGAGGAGATTTTGGTGGTTATCTTTTTAATCATGGGATGCCACTGTATTAATAAGAGCTTTTGAGTGGTTAGAGGAACTCCGAGATACTTAAAAGGCATTCCTCCTACTGTGAACCCCAAGTGTTAGTGATACTGGCCTTTACTCTTTGTTCCACCCCTCCAAAATAAATACAACTTTTGTTCAAGTTTGCTTGCAATCCTAGTGTCTCAGAGAAAGTATTGAAGCAGGTGAACAACTTTGTAATAGACTCTAAATCTCCCCTGGTGAACAAAAGTAAGTCATCTGCAAAACACAAATGGTTAATTCTAAGTTTGCCACATCTGGGGTGATATGTAAACCCATGGTCTTCCTTAAGTAGACAATAGCCTGCTCAGATATTCCATTGCAAAAGCAAATAAGAACAGGGATATGGGGTCCCTTTGTTTTACCCTTTTTGCCATAGGAAAAGGGCTAGTGGGCTCTCCATTGATCAGAATACTATAGCTCACACTCCTAATGCATTCCATCACCCACTGCAAGTAGGTCTCAGGAAATCCAAGTTCATGCATCACTTGCTCCAGGTAATTCCATTCCAAAGAATCAGATGCTTGCAAAAGCAATTTTTATCATGCTTCTAAGTGAGATATGTTTTCTATTGTACCCTTTAACAATCTCCTGGGCTAATATAGTATTATCACCTAGCCTCCTGCCAGGAATGAACCCAGATTCAGCTTGAGAGATTTTAAATATAATTTTTAAATTGTCGTGTTGTTTTTAAATATTTTAAGTTTTTAATTATTGTAATTTATAATCCTTTTACATAATTTTCAGATAATATATTTTGTTGTTTCTATTTCAATTTATATGCATTGATAAAATTTAGGGAGTCAACTAAATTTTTTATATAAAGTTTCTACATATTTTGATCTTTTAATCATTGTAATTTATAATACTTTCTACTAATTTTCAAATAATAGATGTTACTCCCTCTATTCCAATATATGTGAGTTTGATAGTATTTAAAGAATCAATTAATTTTTTTTATATGTTATTAAATAATTTAAGTTGTACATCTTTTAAATTTTTAAAGTTGTTAATTATTGTGATTTATAATATTTTTACGTAGTCTTTTAAAATATATAACAGATAATTTTTTTTAGACATTTTAAACTGTTAACTATTATAATTTAGAATATTTTTCATGTAATTTGCAGTTAATATATGACACTCTCCTTATCCAAACTTTTATGGTATTTATAGTCAATTATATATTTAAAATAATTTAAGTTTTTAATTATTATGATTTATAATATTTTTTCTTCCATTCCAATTTAAGTGATACTAGTATAATTTTGAGAGTCCATCAAATATTTTATATCTTTAATTTTTTAAAGTTGTTAATTATTGTGATTTATAATATTTTTGCGTATTCATTTGGTCTCAATTTATGTGAAATAAATAAAATCTAGATAATCAATTATATTTTTAATATAATTTTTTTAGATATTTTAAGCTGTTAGCTATTGTAATTTATAATACTCTCTCCTTGTCCAAACTTTTGTGGTGTTGATTGTCAATTATATTTTTAAAAATAATTTAAGTTTTTAATTATTGTGATTTATAATACTTTTTCTTTTATTTACATTTAAGAGACACTGATATAATTTTGAGAGTCAACCAAATATTACAATTGAAGTAGTGAAGTAGACATATCTTAAATGACTCATAATAATTAATTACAAGTAATATAACAAAATTTCTATTAAAAAAACACCTGTGACAAAAATTTAAATGGGTCTCATATAGAACGCCAAGTTAATATAATAAATCAAGAGTTAATTTATCATTTTATGTCTATTTTATTTTTCTTATTAAATATTATTAATTTTTAATACTTAAATAATTTATAATAATTAATTAGGGTGATATAGTAAAATAGCGATTTTAGCAGCTAAAACAAACATGTCATAAATGTCTATTTTTATTTTTCTTACAAAAATAATATTAATTTTCTAATAAGTAAATGACTTATAAAAAATAATTTGGGATGATATACTAAAATCACGGGTAGAAGCAGCTGAAACAGACATGTCATAAATGTTTGTTTTCTTTTTTTATCACATATTATTATTTTTTAATATGTTAATAATTTATAATAATTAATTACGAGTGATATAACAAAATCACGGGTTGAAGCAGCTGAAGTAGACATGTCATAAATGGTTATTTACTTTTTATATCAAATATTATTAATTTTTAAATGTGAAAATGATTTATAGTAATTAATTAAGGGTGATATAGTAAAATTACAGGTTGAAGCAGCTGAAACAGAAATGTCATAAATTGTTATTTACTTTTTTTATTAAATAATATTATTTTTAATATAATAATTATTTACTTTTTTATTAAATAATATTAATTTTTTATTAATTAAATAATTTATGATAATTTATTAGGAATGATATAGTAAAATCATGAATTTAAGTAGTTGAATCAGGTGGAAACAGGGAGGACAACCAAGAGGTGCCTGCTGACGACATTTATATATAATAATATAAATAAAAATTAAGAGATTCCTACTAAAGTGTCATTGGTAATAGCAATAAAATAGAGTGAAGAAAACTTACACTATTTGAATTGAAAATCTAAAAAAAACAAAGAAGATGATTAGAGTTTCAAGAGAAACCCGCTTTCATCAGAAAGAAGCAATGTAAAAGACATTTGTTATCTTTGTCTCTTCAGAGTTACACGTGCAGCAACTAGAATTTAAAATGATCAATTAGCCCTGAGTGAAATGATGTAAATAGCCCTTGAAAAGCTGGCAGGACAATCTCCACCTGTCAGCTTCCACCTGCCTACTTTACGCCACTTCTATATATTAGTAACTAGTATACTTATCTGCGCGATGCGCGGAATATTTTTTTTATAATTTTTTATGATTAAAAAAATATTAACTTGTTCATATAAATTTAATTAATTTCCATTGTATAAAATTAACATAGTTCAAAGTCAGTGAAATATTAAAAATAAATATTAATAGTGAAATTACAACTCATACCTAATAACAAACCACAATTTTAATTGTTTACTTGTTTTGATATAAAAAGAACAATAACCGTATTGATTAATTTTTAAAAATTAGTAAATTATAATATATTAAGTAATTATTAATTCTGTTGTTGGACTTTTAACTTTATATTTTTAATCAATTAAAAGTTCTAATTATATCCCTAAGCTTCCATTTCATTTTTTTTAATCTATTAATTCAACTTCATCTGCACTTTTTTAAATAAGATGTCATCTTTAAATTTCATTTTAAAACACTAAAAATACTTAACTTTGTCAATTACAAAACTTCTAATTCTAATACACTCTAATGTGCGAATAATATTAAAATATTATTTCTAATTACTTCAAATTAAAGTATCTCGTTTCTCAGTGAAATTTTGATCTATAATATTAAACTATTTTTATTTTGATTTATATAACATACTTTTCGATTTAGCAAGTCATCAAAAGAATGAAACATTTATATATTAAGTAAAATAACTATAAAATGATAATTTCACCTACTAAGAAATTATATATTGCGAGTATAAACGTGTATAACTATTTATATTATAAATTTTGAAAGTCTTACTAAATATTTAAAATTCATACCTATTTCAAATATTTCATTAATTGAAAAGAAGTAAGTAAAAATTATAGGAAATAATTTATTAAAAATCAAATTTTATACATATAAAATAATTAAATGCAGTCATTTGGGCCATTTATTAAAAATCAAAATAATTATCAAAACACTTAGACAGCAAGACCCAAGCCCAATTATCAATGTTAAAGACCCAAGCCCAATTATTACTGTAAGAAATATCTAGAAATAAAATGGCAAGAGTCTCTTCTTTCTAATTCTAAAGGCAAAAATGAAAAATGAAAAGTATACACTGTTCCTCTTCTTCTTTACATCTCTGATCGATTTTCATCACTCTATATATTTCCAATTTCGTCAACTATCGTATCTAATCAGGTAATATTTCATCATTTCTGAGTTATCTTGTTGTTTCTGTCTTTTGTTCGATCTTGAGCTTCAAACAATCAAAACTTTAAAATAAACTGCTTTAAACCAAATACAATTTAAGTCACCTTAAACTCGCACCAGGTGCTATGTATTTAGGTTCGAATGGAGCTATATCCAAGCTGTGCTTATTGTTTTTAGGGTGTTTGAGCTCAGATCTGTTAATGAAAAATATATTCTGATGTACTACCCTCATTACTTAACCTATTAGCTTTAAGGGAATGAACTCCATTTGTGGTTGATACTACCTAATCAGATTTTAGATGTGTTACTTATATGTACCTATTTTCCTCCATATTTTATTTTGCTTTTACTATATTTCATGTATCTATTGCATGTACTTGTCACCAATTATGATATCTCCCTTTAAATTCTTAGAAATCTCCTTTGATGCTTTATTCGGAATGTGTAGTTAATCCCATCGATTTGAGTTAATCAATCGCTGATGAGTATTATCGATACTTCATGGGGTTATGTACTACATTCTGTAAATACTTAAGCAAGCAAGTGTAGTAGTTCTTTTGTCAAAGGAACTAAATCAGAGATTGCAGAGTTTCCCAAGAAGGTGGTAAAATTTTGTACTTCTTTTTTCTGATTTGGTGGTTGAGTTGAGTGAATGGTGCATAAAGGTTATATGGAATTTTACACAAAGTCAAATTTTGTGCAAGCAATCAAGAATTCTGAAGTTCTGAACTTGTTTCTTTTTCTTCCTTCTATTGAGTATAGTTTCTTGATAAAAGATCAATTTTTGAGTCTTTAATAAAGGCAAAGTGAAGAGTAGAAAGATTCTGCTCAGTTAAATTTATTGTATAGTAAAAAATGGAGATGCTCTCCACTTTTTGAATGATTTTTGACTAGGTTTATTGGAGATATATTTTTTCTCTCTTTTGTATTTAGTTTGGCCAATAGCACTGTTAATCTTGTTGTGTAAGTGATTAGTTTGAGCAGTGTCATTGTTAGTTTTATTGTGAAGTAATTCTAGTCGTCAAAGGACTGATCATCTATGCTAAGGGGACTCCAATTAAAATTCTTGTTTGGGCAAGTGTAGTGCAATACTTGAAACTTAAAAGACCTTCCTTGTAATAGAACATTACTTTATGGTTAGAAATTTTAGACTTACAAAAGCAACAGACTGAAAATTTTAGTATTATGTCTAGGAACTAATGCAATCTGGTGAAATAGTGTATTCGAGTGATGCAGGGTTCTATACAGTTATTGCAAATTCTAGTATACGTACTCGCATATTAATTTGTTTAGCAAAGTATTCTCAGGATGCAATTCATTTTCAGTTAGCAAAGTAATTTGTTTCTCAATTTTTTTACCTTTTTTATTATTGTGTTCATCAAATTCTTATTTTCTAATTTTTAATTCTCTGTCCAACTTCCACCTAGACAAAGCCGATAGCAGTAAAGCCATTGATCTTAATAAGAAGGTATGCTTTCCTATCTCAGCAGCTTCCATGTGTTTAGCTAGTATATGTTTTAGTGTAATCCATTCTAACCTGGTCACATAATATAGAAAAAATCAATTTGTTTTTTGATATCGCAGCTTCTATTTCTTCAGCAAATCATGTGACTAAGTTTTCTAGTTCTCTTTAGAAATTATATTGCTTTGGCTATCCTGGAAAAAGTTTCTATTAGGTACAAAGAGTTAATTCTTGGCCGACTTCATCTTTTGATTATCCTAGTTATCAACATGAGAATCATTTAATTAGGCCATCTTTTAACTTAGCATGGTGCTCTGTAAATTGAACTTTACACTATGTTTGTCACTGCAACACTAATCTACCTTTTTACCAAGGTGGATTGATGCACCATGTATTTGCTGCTCTTAGAGTCATATTTCACTTTTTGAATACTAAGACTTTATTGAGTTTATCAAGTTTGAATGTAAAGTTACTATGAATTAGTTGTTTTCGTGTATCCCTTATGGCTCTTACGGTGCATACATGTCTTCGAAAACGATAAAAAGTTACAATAACTACAAATTATTTCCTGC